>NC_056733.1:1130282666-1130285166 GCF_019279795.1 Protopterus annectens
GTACAGTCATGTACGGACGCATCAATGATCACATGTATACCATGTGTGTTTATACACCCATCCATACCCCTCCCTCACTGAAACCATACTCCACAAATGTGTACAGTCATGCACAAACACATCAATGATCACATGTATGCCGTGTGTGTGCATACAACCATCCATACCCCTCACTCACTGAGACCATACTACACAAATGTGTGCAGTCATGTACGGACGCATTAATGATCACATGTATACCATGTGTGTGCATACAACCATCCATACCCCTCACTCACTGAGATCATACTTGACAAATGTCTACAGTCATGCACAAACACATCAATGATCACATGTATACCATGTGTGTGCATACACCCATCCATAACCCTCATTCACTGAGATCATACTACACAAATGTGTACAGTCATGCACAAACGCATCAATGATCACATACATACCATGTGTGTGAATACGCCCATCGATACCCCTCACTCACTGAGATCATACTACACAGATGTGTACAGTCATGTATGAACGCATCAATGATCACATGTATACCATGTTTGCGCATACACCCGTCCATAGTCACTCGCCCACTGAGATCATACTACACAAATGTGTACAGTCATGTACGAACGCATCAATTATCACATGTATACCATGTGTGTTCATACACCCATCCATACTTCTCACTCACTGAGATCACACTACACAAATGTGTACAGTCATGCAGAAACACATCAATGATCAAATGTATACCATGTGTGTGCATACACCCATCCATACCCCTCACTCACTGAGATCCTACTAGACAAATGTGTACAGTCATGCACAAACACATCAATGATCAAATGTATGCCATGTGTGTGCATACACCCATACATACCCCTCACTCACTGAGACCATACTACACAAATGTGTACAGTCATGCGCAAACACATCAATGATCACATGCATACCATGTGTGTGCATACACCCATCCATAACCCTCACTCACTGAGATTATACTACACATACATAAATATGTACAGTCATGTATGAACACATCAATGATCACATGTATACCATGTGTGTTTATACACCCATCCATACCCCTCCCTCACTGAGATCATACTACACAAATGTGTACAGTTGTGCACAAACACATCAATGATCACATGTATACCATGTGTGCGCATACACCCATCCATAGCCACTCACTCACTGAGACCATACTACACAAATGTGTACAGTCATGTACGAATGCATCAATGACCACACGTATACCATGTGTGTGCATACACCCATCCATACCCCTCACTCACTGAGATCATACTACACAAATGTACAGTCATGCACAAACATATCGATGATCACATGTATACCATGTGTGTGCATACACCCATCCATACCCCTCACTCACTGAGATCATGCTACACAAATCTGTACAGTCATGCACAAACACATCAATGATCACATGTATACCGTGCGTGTGTGTGTGTGTGTGTGTGTGTGTGTGTCTATATATATATATATATATATATATATATATATATATATATATATATATGAATCTAGGACTAATTACCGATGACAAGTTTCAACGAAACTAAAACAGGCGAGCGCACTTTCAGGAAAGTCTGCTAAAAAAAAAAAAAAGACAAGATTTTAAAAAAAGATAACAGTAATCACATTTATGCAGGGGGGCAAGCCCCCCCTGCATCCCTATGTGGGGGGCTGTACCCCCCACCCCCCTACTTTTATATTCTCACTCCGAGATCGCACTGCAGTGGGGAAAAGGGAATATTCCCTTATCCCCACTGTGCCGCAATCTCAACAAAAGACATTTTCTCATGTTTTTTCTTTTTTTAGTTCAGTTTCACGAAAGTGTGCTCACCCATTTCAGTTTCGTCGAAACATGCAGGCGATCATTAGCCCTAGACCTGTAGATATATATGCATCTATCTATCTGTCTATATATTGGAGCTTTTCCCACCAGGCCTCTGCTAAAAATGGGCTCCTATCCAGATGAACTTTCACAGTAATCAAACATCAATAAATAAATAAATAGCTATTCAAACACAAATACACTCAGATACAAGCACAAACACACTCTCATTCAAAAATGCACGCATACACTCATGTACAAGAACACGTAGGCCTGCACTCAGGCACAAATGTATACACATATACACAAGTGAATTCATGTAAAAAATACATGCATACAGATGTGTACCTACTCATACAAAAATGTATAAATGCATAAACATAAATGTATTTATTTATTATCTGGGCAAGTGGTCTTTCTCAAATCCTTTATGGCCATCACTTAAACCACAAGGGTGCATAACACCCTTTGATAAACAAATGAACACAGAAATTAGGACTGTCGCTAGAGATCCATGCAATATAACAGAAGTTAGCAGAATATATTACTGTGCAGCTAAATTAATAACTGATAAAGTTCTACCACAAGAACACAGGGTAGTGAGGGAAAGGAAGGGGAGAAATTGAACACCATCATGGAAGTATCGAATAG
>NC_056733.1:1130290166-1130312666 GCF_019279795.1 Protopterus annectens
TCTCCCTTACTCTTAGGTTCTGAGAAGAATACAGGGAGGTTGATAAACTTATTGAGAGTGAATTTTGAGACCACTTTCATCATGACAGATGTGTTAGCAAAAACTCAACCTATCCCTGTGGAAAATAAGGTAAGCATGTCCCACCATGAAAGCTTGTAAATGTTAGAGCAATAAGCAAATCAGTTTTCCATGTCAAGAGCTTCAGATCAGCCTGAGCAAAAGTTCAAAAGGTGGTAAGGTCAATTTTTCCAGAACACATTTGACTTTACATGAAGGAAAAATTTGCATGCGAAGGGGTCTTATATGCAATACTCCTTTCAATTTGCTTTTCATGAACTGCTTTACCAAAACAGAAGAAGACAGAAAGGGATCAAAGGTGCTTAAGCAGAGATGGCTGCAAATGCACTTTCATGGACTCATACAATAAGCCATCCTGAAGTAGCTCACAAATAGGTCAAGAAGAGAAGGTTTTTAACCACAAGGGACCCTCTCTTCCCATTTAGACACCAATTAAAAACACCTGCTGCACATCTTCATGAAACAAGTACCTAAACAGAGAAAAGAATTAATCATCCATGCTGCTCCAACCTGAGGTGTACAGTCACCCCTACACTGTGTGAGCAAATCCAAAGTACGGGAAAGTCTGTGGTAATTGCCCTTGGCCAATACCATTAAATGTTCCTGGGTCAATAAAGGATCACTTCAATGATCTTTGGCATTTCTTTCTAAATCTTCAGAAGTATCTTGTGAATCAGTGAAAAGGGTGGAAAATCATACAGGAACATTCCTATCAAGTGGAATGAGAATGCATCTGTCTTCCAAGCATGGTTGCAGGATGCCTGGAACATAAATTATCTAGCTGTCTGTTTTGAAAGGAGGCAAACAGATCTATTTGAAGTGTTCTCCATATCTGGACTAGATCCTGAAACACCACTGAGTTGAGCTGGTTAGCCTGTCTACCACACTGTTTTGTTCTGACAGGATGCATGGTGCCTGAAAAGTCAGAAAATGCTGTACAGGCAGCTCCTAGGCCATCACTGTCAACTGACATGGAGGGTCAGACCTTGTACCCCCTTGTCTGATGAGGTATCATGTCATTGTGGTGATGTCCATAATCACAAACACAGGACTCGGAGTCCATAGGTAGTGAAGGACTTTCAAGGTGTGGATCAACATTTCTTTGATAGTGATGTGATTCTAGTCATTTTTGGACCTCCAAGTGTCCTGCACTGGTACTCCAGTTAACACAGCTCCCCATGTAAAGTCAGACAAGTCTACCAGGACAGACTGCACCTGAACAGGTAGGAAGAAAGAAAGTCCTGGATTGATACTCACCTGTGGTCTTCACCACCTGTAACTCTCATCTAATGATGTCCAACACTGGCAACTAGGCTTCCAGGAAATATAATTGCTGGGTCCACCAGTTTCCTACATACCATTGAATTTTCCTCGTGGAGATGGGTCAGTTGCATCAAGAAAATCATAGATACCGTCAGTCCAACAATTTTTAGGAATTCTGTTGCTGAAGTGACATTCCTCCTGGAGAATTCCTGAAATATCGTCTGGTTGGACAGGACCTTGTCTTCAGGAAGACATGATATTTTTTTGTTGGTGATGATTAAGTACCCCAGGAAGATGAGTCATTGAGAGGGTGTCAAGCACAACTTCTGAAGGTTCAACTTGAACCCTAGCTGGAAGAATAAGGTTGAGACCCTCTTTTGTGATTCCAAACAGCTGGATGTAGACTCTGCACACATCAGCAGGTCATCCAAGTAAGGGGAATTGTGATTGCCAAGAGTCCGACAGTGGGCCACTACCAGGCAAGGCATTTTGTAAACACTCAAGGTGCAACTGACAGTCCAAAGGGCAATGCAGAAAAACGGATAGCACAAACCAGACACAACAAATCTCAGATATCTCCTGAAGCAATGAGAAATTGGGATATGATGATATGCATTCTTCAAGTCCAGGGTCAGCATGATGCAGTAATCTAGAAGAGGAGGAAATACCGTCTACAAGGTGAGCACCTTGAAGTTGTGAACCTTGTTAAAAGTATTCAGAAAGGATAGGTCCAACATACTGCTCTCCTTGACATCTCATTTTTTGGGACCAGGAAAATTCTGTAGTAGAAATCCTTTATTCTCTACAAAGGAGGGACCAGCTCTATGACCCTGTGCCAGAGTACAGGTGAGGAACCCCCCCCCCCCAAGAATGGAAGTGAATTTTATGGAAGTGGATGTTCTTTCCACTGCCACCTGTAACCATTGCCCATGATGTTGACCTCCCATTTGTCAGAAACCACTGATGGTCACACCACCTTGTTAACAGCTAACTTTCATGGTGAGGCACCCAAAGAGGAACCTCTGATAATGTGTACTGAACCTCAGTATAGTCACAGTTTGTAAGGGGGTTATCATTTTTGGGAACAGAACCCCTCATGTTATGTTTGGCAGGGTTCTCATCTTGACATTTACTTTTGGTGTCTTGGTTTTTGTTTGGCTGTGGCTTCTGTTTGTTGAGCCATTGAAAATTATACTGCTTACCTAGATGAAACTTGGGAATATGGAACATTTTAGATGCCCCTTGAAACAGTTTACCTCTGTCATCCCAGTGTTTTAGTATCTGATTAGCTACTGCACCAAACACACAATCAGAATCAATTGAAGAATTCATAATCTCATTTTTTAATCAATTTTTTGGTTGTGCAACGAAGCATATCTCCTTACCACCAACAACTTCGCAGCATTTCTAGGAACAGTATTGGCCCCTTCCAAGGCACTATTTAATGCATGCTTAGACACTTGAGAAATATTGGAAACAATCTATTTCATACCGTCTTTCTCTTCAGCAGGCAAAGATACAGCAACTTCATCCACCTCAGCATGAATTTCCACATAAAACATTGGTGGTTAAACACACTAAAAGCTGCTGTGCTGGATTGCATCAGCTTCTTTCCCTGAGATTCTAGCTACTTATCTAATTTATCTTGAGTGACTGGGTTTGATGAAGATATATGGTCTTTATAATGGGAAAGGTTGCTGGGACTGCAGACAAGGGGGCTTTGATGCTAGGTATGGCCGAGCACACCCTGAATTTCTTAAACACTTTTTTTTAAGTAGAAACTCATTCAACAGAGGAGAATTACAAGCTTTCTTAAAAACATCCTCCAATCCTGGGATCAACAGAAGGAAGGTCATCACATCCAGGGCCTCATCCTCCAAAAGATCATAAACCCTGCTGATCTCAGTGACAGCTGATTATTACTGCCAATTGAATTCACCCCTAAATCTAGCCAGCATTTGGGAAAAGGAAAATATCTGTATGGATTTCTAAACCTGTTTGTTCTCAGAGGAAACTGACCGGTCAGACTCTGTCAATTCTGAAATCTCCTCTTCAAAATCAGGGTTCTTGGGTGGTTGAACACCAGTGGGAGTGCGATCGTTACTCATAAGCCAGGTGTGCAACCCATACTCAACAGAAAATGGATCTAGCCATAGCCACCAGCTCAAGTGAAACCACAGTTGCAAACTGTTGACCTGCAATGTGGTGGGTCTTCTGTCTCTTTTTTGCATGCACTGCACTAGTGGGAGAATTCCCGGGAGGAGACATATCAGCATTGGCAACTGATTTATTACCCCTGACTTCCCCTATACCTAAAGAGTTTGTCTATCCCATACCTGAACCAGGCAGTGGTACAGCCCTGGTGGACATGACTGACCCTCTTGTCATTCATAGTTGTGGTAACTCCACCACACCAGGGGGCCTGGATGCAAAGAATGTGAGTGGTCTGATAGCCTGTTCAAGGGTACTATGGAGTCAAAAGCCATAGGCTGAAGCATATTTCTTAATATACTTAAATGTTTTTAGGTACACAAAGGGTGGATGGTAAGGGGGACTGTATCTGAGTCCATCAAGTCAAGGGACAAAAAAATAGTCAGAGCAATATCAATAATAGCTGTGTGGTCAGTCCAGTAAAAAAAATGACCAAATCCCACTACCCTCCCTCTAAATTGCAATCTGAACTCTATTTCTGCAGGGATATTTTTCTGAACATTGCAGTAAATAAAATGACAGTAATTTCAGAAACACAGATGAAAGTATAAAATATATGCCGAAAGTCTCCCAGTTTTTTAAAAAAATTAAAAAAAGAAATAAATGATTAGAAACAGCAAAAAAGAGTTTTAGACAGAAATAAAACATAAATTAGTGACAAAATCTTGTCATAAATGTTTAATAGACAAAATGGTTCCAAAATCATAATTTAAAAGAAAAAATGTTAAAGATTCTGTAATCCTGCTCATTCACCTCAACTAATCCTAACACCACAGAAAAAAAAATGCTAAATCAGAAAGTTTTCCTGTCAAAATTTCCAAATGAAGCTTTTAATCAATAGAAACTACACATTTGATTAACTGACATCTCTGGAAGCATGAGGTACTAAGAGTCCATGTTGGAGTCCATCATGGAACTTATAAACAAAGAGACACTGGCAAACTTCACCCAGTCTGGGTTCGTGAAGGGCCGATCTTGTCTCCTGAATCTGATTGACTTCTTCAAATCAGTCTCCAGAGCTGTGGATGAGGGTAAGGTGGTCCACACAGCCTAACTGGACCTTGCCAAGGCCTTCAACGCCATCCCCCACTCTGGAATCATAGATAAACTTACTATGCTGGACATTAATCCCTACATCACTCGATGAGTTGCCAACTGGCTTACTGACAGAACCCACACTGTAAAAGTAGCCAAATCCAAATCCAGCTCCAGACAAGGGACAAGTGGAGTACCTCAGGGTTCAGTCCTGGGATTGCTCTTGTTTGGCATCTACTTCTCTGAAGTACAGGCCAACACTAAGGGACTCTGGCTAACAAAGTTTGCAGATAACTGCAAACTGGGAGCCATTATTGAATCCCCAAATTATGTGGATATTCTACAAAAGGGCCTTACAGAAATAGATGCTTTGTGCCAGAGCCATGGGCTCATGCACAATGCCAAGAAATGCATAGATATCCCCTTTGAGAAAAAACATGTACCCATGAATTACGACATAGGTGGCAGTACACTAAACACTGAAAGTGTGATAAGAGACATAGGAACACAGGTGGACAGTGGTCTCACCTTCGATAACCACACTGACACAACAGTCAGGAAATCCTTCTATGTAGCACACCTCATCACTAAGGGCTTTTCATCCAGAAAAAAGGAGGTCATTGTCCCACTGTACTCATCCCTCATTAGACCCATTATAGAATACAATGCCCCATTTGGTATGTACCTCTCAAGACATCTGCAACAACTGGAAAGGCTGCAGAAATACCTCACTAAAAGAATCACAGGCCTAAAGCAGATGCCCTATGCTGATCATCTAAAAAAACTCCAGCTATACTCTGTCGCATATTGTCTACTCAGAGGTGATCTCTGCTTAACATGCAAGGCCATATCAAACCCAGAGCTGTTGGACATGCTACACTTAAATAAATCCCCATCCCTCAGAGCCACACACTCCAGGGATGTAAACATTGTCATCACAATGAACAAAACATGCTGGAGGGATAGGTTTCTGACCCAGAGACTCCCCAGACTCTGGAATAGACTGCAAATACATGTCAAGCAGAGCGCCTCTTTGGCCCTCTTCAAAAGGAACATTGACAATTGGATGGGAGATTGGAAATTCACCCCAGGAATCACGTCAGTCACCCTGCTAGACAGGGGTCCAGGGAAGTAAATATTGTGGGAAGAAATAGCCAGGGAATTGTTATGGCTAGGCTTGTATAGGCCCTAGGGCCAATAGCCTAGTACCAACCTATGAACCTATGAGTAAATAACTTTAGATGTACCTCTTTGGACTATATGAAGAGAGACATGACAGAACTCTTTGATTAAGTGGGCCAGACAGATATGTCCCCAGTCCTAAGCAATATCCTTCAATCACCCAGGATGATGCCACAATATAAGCAAAAAATAATTGGCTTCAACAATTGGCTTAGCTTCTGGTGTCAGTCCAGGTGGATCCAGTATCTGTCAGCCTTGAAGGATATGGTAGAAAGACCTTGCTGCTTTGCTAGAGATGGTCTGCACCTGTCCCCCTCTAGGCTTTCGGATACTGGCAAAGGTGCTTGCCTCCCCCATAGTGCCTTTTTTTAGACAATGTCAAAACAACAATTTTTCCAATGTAACAAACTCACGATTGTGGTGCTTATTGGTAGGAGTTTAAACATGAAACTGCACTCCCTGAAAGCATCCTCACTCTGGAAGATGCTGTCTGTGCAGTTACCAAGACATGGTTCAAGGCTGCTGAGAGAACCCCAGCTGTACAAGGCTACAGTGCCTTCCACACATTCAGACCTCAAAATGAGCATGAAGGAAGCAAAGGTGAAGGTGTACACTTTGAGACTGGTCAAACAGCATGACTGTCTCCAACTACTCCATGTCCAATTAACTATCAAGAAAGTAGCATGCTAGCTATAGATTCCCCACCATGAACCAGGATAAGCACGCTGCCTACCTTGATTTACTGGAATCCCTCGTCATACAGCCCAACATCTTAGTCTTGGGAGAGTTCAACTATTCTTCCATAGACTGGGGGGACATACACGAGCAAAAACACTCTCGCCCAGAGGTTCCTGGACTTTGCTAATATAAATGCTCTGGAACAGATAATCTGCACCCCCACTAGAGGCTCTAATGTTCTGGACACAGTACTCACCAACATGGGGGGAATCACTGTACTTCCCCATGTGCGATACTCTCCCTAGTTATATCAGACCACAAACCAGTCTCCTTTGAAGTAACTACTGGAACTGACACCCTCACAGGAACAAAAATTATAAAAAAACTTTACCAAAGCTAACTACAGCCTACTAAGCAATGGTATAAAAATATTCATACCACCTGCAATCACAGACATAAATGACCACTATCACTATGCAGAACTGTATGCAAATAACCTGCATGAACACTTAAGTGACTGCATAAACTCTGTTGTACTTGATGGATCAAAACCAGGTCTTCCTGAAGAAATAAGCCACCTTGGTGGACTTCAAGTATAAATAGATTATATAACAAGAGGAAGAAACTGCTGTCCAAAAACAAGAGAGGTATAACACTGAAGTGAAAGCGTTCCCTCCTAAGCCTAAACAAGAAAATCAGAAATCTTGTAAAGTCTTCTAAATCAAATTATGAAACTGAAATCACATCCCTAACCAAGGATAATCACAAGGCATTTTTTAACTACATCTGAAGTCTAAAAGGGAATGCCCAGCTATGTGCCAAACTGGTTGTAGATGGGATCACTCATACTACACTGGAAGATAGCACCAACCTGCCAGCTGACATATTCAGTGCAAACTTCGTCCCCCCATCCCCACCTACTATATCCCAAAGCCTGACACCAGCCCTCTGCCTAGTATCTCTAGAGAACAAGTCACCTTTGCATTCACCAAGGCAAAGACACAGCCTCCATGGGACCAGATAATATCCCAGGATGTTTACTAAACAATCTAAAACAAGACCTAGTGGACCCACCTGGCATTCTCTTAAATCATAGCTTCAGAACTGGCTATATTCCTGCAGAATGGAGAATAGCAACAGTAATTCCCCTGCCCAAAGAGGGGCCATCAACTTACCCTGGGAACTACAGACCCATAAGTCTAATCAGCCTCATCTCCAAAGCCATGGAAAGAATTATTAAGGATGGACCTTATCAGCAAGGATATAGGCAACCTCCAAAAGCTGGATCCAACTTAGTTTGTCTTCATTAAGAGTAGATTGTGCTTATTAAATCTGGTAGACTTCTTTGAGAATGTCACCAAACCCATGGACGAATGTAAGACAGTGCACATGGCCTATCTCAACCTTGGCAAGGCTTTCAACACATTCTCCCACTATGGCATGTTAATAAACTATCCCAGCTAGAGATTAACCCTTATGTTACTAGATGGGTAGCCAATTGGCTCACTAATAGAACACACTCTGTCAAAATATGTGACTCCACCACCATCAGTAGACCTGTCACTAGTGGAGTACCACAGGGGGTCTGTGGTGGACCCCTTACTGTTTGGCATCTATTTCTCAGAACTCCAGGCCAAAGTAGATAGCCTCTGGCTCACCAAGTTCGCTGATGATTGCAAACTAGGAACAATCGAGTCCCCCAATGATGTCAACATATTACAAGAAGGGCTAACACAAATGAATGATTGGTGCCAAAGCCATGGTCTGAAACCAAATACAAAACAATGTATTATTATTCCCTTTGGCAAAATGGAATTCCCTACAGATTACAATACTGACAGCACCCCCTGAGTTCCAACCCAGTGGTAGGAGACTTGGGAACACAGGTTGACAGCAATCTGAACTTTGACTACTAAGTTTCCACAGTGGTAAGGAAAGCCTTCTATGTAGTGCACATCATACGCAAGTGCATAACATCCAGGTCAAGGGATGTTATAACTCTACTGTATGCGACCCTCATCAGACCACTAATAGAGTATAATGCACACTTTTGCATATACCTCATCAGACACCTGCAGCAGCTGGAGAGAACTCAGAGGTTTCTCACTAAAAAATACAGGGACTACAAACCATAATCTACGTGGAGAAGCTGAAAGCCCTGTCACTTTATTCTGTAGGTTATAGGCTGCTGAGAGGTGACTTGTGCCTAGCCTCTAGGGCAACCTCCAAATCTGCCCTAATGGAAATGCTGCACATCCACAAGTCAAAGGGCTTAAGAGTCACTTGCTTTAGGGATCTCACGTTAGCTTGTGACTTTAACAGAACATGCTGGAGAGACAGATATGTCTCCCAGAGACAGCCACTTGTCTGGAATAGACTTCCTATTCATGTAAATCAGAGCGCCTCACTAATTCTATTCAAACACAACCTAGATAATTGTATGGCAGACTGCAAATTTGCCCCTGGGAAAGCACTCATGTCTCTCATGGACAGGGATAGCCACTGTTGATCACAGACCCACTCTTCATAAATTTGTTCTGTGAACTACCCAAAAATGAACAAATGGGGATACTTGGGATTAACATGGCTAGGCTTTTAAAGGCTCGAGGGCTGTTAGCCTTGTCATTTCTTATGAACCTATAAAGCTATGAAGGAACTGTAGTAAAAAGCTATAGTACAGAAACTCAGTTCAACATTCACACGTGGCTATAAAACACATTTGAAGAGATAAAAAAACAACTCTAACAATCAACTTAACAGATCTAACAATCAGATTAAAATAAACAGTATACACCTACACCTACACCTTATACTGTGCAGTCAAACTAAAAACCCAAGCAGATACAAAGTTTCCAATCAGAAAAGACAGTCACAGCAATAGGATACAATATTCAAGCACTGATAAAAAAGCGGATGGAGGAAATAAAACCCAAAAGGGTTTCTTATCTCAGAACCTGAAGAGATCCAGAGTAAGAAACCATCTTCCAAGAGATACTTCTCATACTATGGCACTAGAAAACCGAAAGGATCTTGTCTGTGGGTCTGTGAGGCAGTTCCTGCACTGCCAGGTGATTGGTCCATCACACCCACAGACAGGCAGTGGGAGGGACTCTAAGCTTTAGGACACTACCAGTGGAGGGTAGCAGGTACTATACTACCTGAATGCTTCTTTATAAGTAATGAGAAAACTTTGCTAGATATTTTAAGGATCACATATTAAAATAACTTTGTAGTAGCCATACTGTTGATTTTTAAATTCATTGCAACTCCCTGGCAATTAGAGCAACTTTGCCAAAACCAAGATTACTCAAACTGAAATAATATTTTTTTTTCTTCACCGCCACAAATACAAGGTAATATAATCAAATCTTAAAATCACTGCATCTTGGGAAAATGGAGAAAATGAACTCACCTCCATGTAACTTCAGTGTCTCTGCCACTTAGTTATATAAGCAAACCCAAAGTCAGTACATCTGGGGTAAAAAGACATTCCCCTTGCAACCACCCTGATTCATATCATTCAGTAAATGTTGCAAAATCTTTGCTGAATTTTAGTTAGAGAGACATGTGGCAATTTTGTTAATGAGCATGTGATAAAAGAAGGATCACAAACCAGCATGCCCTGACTATAAGATATGTAAGTAGCTACTTGGACAACATAAACTGTATACAGCCTTATTAGATATTTGTGTTTATAGGTTTTCTTCACCCTTCCTCTCTTACCTCAAGATAGGTGGGCAGTCAGTATGCATTCTGCCTCTAAGTCCTGCATTTATTTATGTTTGTTTGTTAACCAGGTGGATAGGCTGGTACGAGAAACTTTTCAGCCACTACCGCGGCCACATGATAATGATATTAAGTACACAGATATCAAGCATGGACCTGAACCTACTGCAGTGTGAAAGGGTGCCTGTTGTAGGTAAAACTTCTTAGAAGGAGTGAAATTGCAGAAATGGCATCCATTACCATTGTTAGTTCATTTAAGGACATTACTGTGCATGTTTATTAGTGGCAACTGGCTCTGTAGCTACAGTTCAGAGGAGAGGAGGAGCCTTTTTATACACCCAGTTCTCAAAAGACTTGTTTCTTTTCTTTTTTTTTTGTATTGGTCCTTAATTTTGCCATCTTGAAAAACATTTATTTTGGTGACAGTTGAGGGGACGCCATTCTGGAGGACTGCCCAGGGTGCCAGTTCATAGGTTCATAGGTAGGTACTAGGCTATTGGCCCTAGGGCCTATACAAGCCTAGCCAAAAAGGTACCCTGACTTTCGCCACCCAAGAAAATTATTTTCCTGTGCCCCCGTCAAGCAGAACCACAGAAGTGATCTGCGGGATGAATTTCCTATTACCCATCCAATCATCAAGATTTTTCTTGAATAGTGTGAATGAGGAGTTCTGTTTGACAAAGGTAGGTAGTCTGTTCCAGAGTATGGGAAGTCTCTGGGACAGGAATCTATCCCTCCAGCATGTTCTGTTTATTGTGGTGACAAGGTTTAGGTTCCTAGAGCGTGTAGCTCGGAGGGATTGGGATTTCTTTAAGTGGAGCATGTCCAACAGCTCTGGGTTTGACATAGCTTTGTGTGTTAGGCAGAGATCACCTCTGAGTAGGCGATATGCGACAGAGTAAAGCTGGAGTTTTTTGAGACGGTCTGCGTAAGGCATCTGTTTGAGGCCAGTAATCCTTTTTGTGAGGTATTTTTGTGGCCTTTCCAGTTGTTGTAGATGTCTTGCGAGGTACATACCAAAAGGGGCGTTGTACTCTATAATAGGTCTAATGAGTGATGAGTAGCGGGGAACAATGACCTCTTTTTTTCTGGATGAGAAACCTTTTGTGATGAGGTGTGCCACGTAGAAAGATTTCTTCACCACTGTGGCGATGTGATTATCAAAGGAGACACTACTGTCCACCTGTGTCCCAAGGTCTCTTATCACACTTTCGGTGTTAAGTAGACTACCGCCTATGTGGTAGTTCATGGGTACAGAGTTTTTACCAAAGGGGATGACAATGCACTTTTGGCATTGAGCTTGAGACCATGTCTTTGACACCAGGCATCTGTCTCAGTGAGGCCCTTTTGTAGGATGTCCACATTGTTAGGAGTTTCAATTATGGCTCCTAGTTTGCAGTCATCTGTGAATTTAGTTAGCCAAAGACCTTCTGTGTTAGCCTGTACTTCAGAGATGTAGATACCAAACAGGAGAGGACCCAGGACTGAACCCTGGGGTACTCCACTTGTCACTGGTCTGAAGTCTGATTTAGAGTCTGCTACTTTCACGGTGTGTGTTCTGTCAGTAAGCCAGTTGGCAACCCATCTTGTGACATAGGGATTTATACCTAGTTTAGTGATTTTATCTATAATTCCAGAGTGGGGGATGGTGTCGAATGCCTTGGCAAGATCTAGATAGGCTGTGTGAACCACCTTACCCTCATCTATGGCTTTGGTGACTATTTCAAAGAAGTATATCAGGTTTAGGAGACATGATCTGCCTTTTACAAACCCAAACTGTGTGGGGTCCAGAGTTTGGAGATCTCCAATGTCTTTGTTTATGAGTTCCATGATGATACGTTCCATGGCCTTGCAGACGAGGCTCATCAGGCTAATGGGGCGGTAGTTCCCAGGGTCTGTTGTGGCCCCCCCACTTTGTGGAGTGGGATAACTGTCATGGTGCGCCATTCAATGGGCACAAAGCCTGAGGTGAGGCTATGATTGAACATGGTACTTAGGTGGGGTGCCAGTTCATTCTGTAGTTCATATAGAAGACAGCCTGGGATGTTGTCAGGTCCCATGGATGCTGTGTTCTTGGCTTTGGAGAGTGAAGTTTTTACCTGTGCAGCCGTGATTACAGGAACTTTGCATTCTTCCGGTATAAAGATGGGCCCTTTAGGGGGTGAGAGGGTGGTAAAGTTAGCACTGAACCTATCTGCCAGGATGTTGGCAATATCAGTTGGTTCTGTATATTTAGTGTCATTGTGCTGTAACTCAGAGCAGATCTGAGTGTTGCCATTGAGATTTTTAACATAGCTATAGAATGCTTTGTGGTTGTCTTTAGAATTAGTGGCAATTTTGTTTTCATAACTAGCTTTGGAGGATTTTATGAGGGATCTCAGCTTCTTACTGAGGCTGACCAGGGAGTTCCTCCAATCATGGGATTTTACTCTTTTTTGCAACAGTTTCTTTCTTCTGTTGTAGAGTTTGTTTATGGCAGAAGACCACCAGATTGGCTTCCTTTTTTTTGGAGGATAGCATCTTGGCTGTGTTAGGGATAGCACAATCCATGCACTAGTGCTTATAAAGTGCATTTGCGTAGGATTCAGCAGTCGTACCTCTATTGTCCATCTGCATGGGTGTCATGTAGTTTGCCACTTCTGTCTTAAGAAGCATGAAGTTGGCTTTAGAGAATTCTTTTACGGTTGTTTTCCTAATAGGGGGTGGGAGCGGGATGTGGATGTCTAGGGTGATTAGCTTGCGGTCAGATCTGACCAACAAGGAGCTGACCTCTGGTGTGGAACACCGGTCACCCATGTTGGTGATGACCAGGTCTAGGATATTGCTGCCCCTGGTGGGGGTGTGGATAAGTTGATCTAAAACGTTGGAATTGATGAATTCCAGAAAACGTTGAGCAAAAGAGTTGGTACATGAGTAGTTTTCCCAGTTAATGGTAGGGTAGTTAAAATCACCCATTATTAGAGTGTTGGGTTGTACCATAATATTTTCCAGTGTATCAAGAAAAGAGGAGTGGGAATCCTGGGGCATGGTGGGGGGTCTGTAGCAAGCTACAATCTGGATTGTGGTTTTGCCCAGAGTTAGTTGAACTTGGATAATCTCGGATGCATTATGCTGAGCAACTAGCTTGGAGGTGTGGATATCCTTAATGAATATGGACACGCCTCCACCTTTAGGGTTTCAGTCCAAGTAGCTACAGCTATAGCTATAGCTGAGTTCAAGTAGCTATAGCTCTGATCAAGAATAGCAGAGACAATTATTAGTATAAAATATAGTAAACCTAGTCAAGGCCTTGACAGTTATTATAAAGAGCATTTGTAGGCTACAATGACACAGCAGGGGCATGACACATTTACAAAAATTGGTCAAATCAGTCTACAATCCTGTTATGCAAAAACTGTAAGAACATAATAGACTATACCATCTAACATGCATAAAACAAGCACATTTACATTGCTGAGACATGCAATTTTTAATTTTTCTTAAAATAGTGAATGACTGACTAATGTTATGCTAACAGCTAAGCACATTGCCAAACAGCAGTACTGCAAAACAGAGGCTGGATTTGAACCGCCAGCCCTGCATGCAATAGGCTAACAACTAAGCACAGGGGCTAGCCACAAAGTGGCTTAAAATTTTGCTGTAGATGCTGATGATCTTGATGAAGATAATGATCTTGTTAATGCGTAACCTGCCATTCTAGCGAGTTTTCAAGTTTGTAAGAGCTATTTTTAAAATCTCGCCCTGATTATGAGCCTTTGTGCCCCATTATTTTTGGCTTTGCCCATAATAATTGTGCTGTGAGGTTAAGATGTATGACATTGCTTAATAAATACTGTATAATGGAGAACATGTCATTAGACAGAATGTGTGTAGAGTGATAAAATGCCAAAAGTCAAACAGCAAAATGAATCAGAGAGCAACATCACTAAAATGAATAAAGTACAAGATCTACCTATCAGTTGATCAAATTTGTAGGAAATATATATACATATATATATATATTTATATATATATATATATATATATAGAGAGAGAGAGAGAGAGAGAAATATATAGATATATGTATATGCTACATTTACCCTTAAGCAAAAACCAGCAGGAGAGTAAAGTAGGCAAGGCATATATCCACTGCTCATGCGTAGTCTGGGCTTGCAAGTAGAAGATGCTGACAGGAAGTGAACTTCATCAAGCATCGCCACAATAAGTACATCATCAAGCATCGCCACAATAAGCACATCATCAAGCATTGCCACAAAAAACAGATAACAAACCATATTGACATATTTTCAGTTGCAAACATTATACATCACATATAATTGATGGTGCAGTAGTGCAGTGGTAGTGTTGTCTCCTCACTGCAAGAGATTCTCTGGTTTGATTTTTGGCTGGGGTGCTTTTTGTGCCAAGTCTGCATGTCCTCCCTGCATTTGTGTGGGTTTTCTCCAGATGCTCTGATTTCCCCCTATATTACAAAGACATACGTCTGGAGCATTTCTCCCCAGTCCTGCACTGAAAATTGGTTTTGTTCCAAGTTGGACTTTCCCGGTAAACAAATATTAAATAAATAAAATGAACTTCTATACAGTCATTGTCAGTCAGACATTACATAGCTCATCCAGCTTTCCCTTAAACCTCATTCCTCCTCCAAAACATTATTCTGCATGTATTTTTCCAACAATTCTCATTTTTTATGTAATTTGCTTCTAATCTTTTCTAAATGTCCAGTTTCTAGTTGATTTATCTCTGTTACTGTATTCACTACTTCTAGTACAGTTAGTTTAGACTTTGATTTCCATTTTCTAGTAATTGCTTTTTTGGCAGCCTCCAGGATTAAATTCAGCAAGACCTTACTATGTGTAGGCAATTCCAATTCTGTATCACAGCTCAAAAAATTAGATATGCCAATTTGCTCACTCAGTATTTCTGACAGAGTAGTTTGCAGGGAATTTTTAGTCTGCCAACTCATTACACTCTAGAAAATTGTGTTCCCATTTACCTCATTCTTTACCATCACACCTCCAACATTTGCAATCTACCTAAGACAAAATTCATTGGAGTCTGCTTTGCGTATAAAATTACCTATGCAAACACTTCCAAGCAAAGATCCTCAATCTTCTAGTCTTTGTTGCATATTTGTGAGCCATACAAATTTCCTAGAATTGTTTATTTGTGAATTATTCCTTTTTTAACAGCAGCTTTTGTTCTAGATTCTAGTAAAATCTCTACCAGTGCAGGCCTTTAGCTTAGGATCCCCCTATTCCTTTCTGTTTGCCTATACTCTAAGTCAGAAGCAGAAATGGTAGCTGTTAATACATAGTGACCTCTACATCTGTGAGAAGACTGTCAAGCAGAAATCCTACTGGGATGTGTGCTGTTTAGGGCTCTTCACTTTTTGCATTTGTTTGGTGTGTGTGCATGTGTGTGTGTGTGTGTGTGTGTGTGTGTGTGTGTGTGTGTGTGTGTGCGCATGTGCATGCACACTTCATGGTGAAATTAAAGGTTGTTTGGCAAAGTTCATCATTTTGACCATCATAGGTAGGTGCCCACCCAAATGCACTGTCTGTAGATACCATCTCCAAATAAGTGTAACTTACTTTTCTATTATCTTACTTCCATGCTTTAATCTGAAGTCATTGTCTTTCAACAACCCTTACCCCCTCTACTCTGCTATCCACTCTATGATGCTGTCCAGTCTATGGTGCTGTTACCCTTGCGTTGTGGTACTACACTTCCCATGATTCCCAGTCAATAGTTTGTTTATGCCATTTGTTATGCTCCTTCCCCTAGCTTAACCCAATAACTGAACAGCTCATTATACTTTCAGTTTGTCTACCTTTCTTTGGCATGAGTGATACTTAGCTCCACCTCTGTAGTTTGCTTCATGAGTTCAGCTTTCTGCTCTCTCACACATTTGACTATTCACTACGTTTTTATCACTGTTATCTACCATCAGGGATGTCTCTATTGATGTCTCAACATGAATCTCAGTAATGAAATAATTTTAAGAGTAAAACTAAATAAAGTTATCATACAGCCCTGAATATCTAGGGAAACCATTGCAATATCACACATATGTGAAAGTATGTGAAATGAATACAATAATGCATGATGTATTACAGTGGGGGACGGATGATGGAAGGCTATCCAGCAGTCAGTATCCTGTCACTGCAAACCATGCAGCTGCTTCTTTGAATTATATCACATCTATAAATTCTGTCTTTATATGCTGCTGAGCAAAAAATGTCACTCTTCTTAACAGCCACTGTCTGCTGTCAGTGTTGTTTATGTGTTGTTGTCTATTTTCTAAGAATTATGTATATCGAGCATACCTAAGTGTCAAAGGAAAAAACTTCAAAGACCAATTCACGTTAGGTTCAAGCAAGGCACCCTTTATTACTTGCAGCAAGGAGACAAAGCATGTAGGCACAAGGTTTGTCTGAATTACTGGTGATTAGTATGTTATTCCTATACAGTTCTCTTCCTGTCACACAGGAAATGTTACTATTCTATTGCTGACGTAGTTAGACACAGCTTTCTGTATGTTCTACAGAAAATGTTACTAGACTTATTGCTGACCAAGTTAAATGATCTGCTGTTTTGCAAAACATTTTGAGAAAAACAACCTGGCCTTGGGCTTATTTTGGTCCGTTTCAACTTTTCAATTCTTCAATTGTACTGTTCTAATACATGTGTTACATTTTGTCTAGATTCAAGGTACATTTCTAGCTTTGGTACAAGTAATGCTGACTATGGTTTAAACTTTCAAGCATCTATTGTTTTCTTTATTAATGCTTCTAGCAGCTGCATGTTTTCTCATGGCATAAGCAGAAATTAATATCTCTTTATTAAGTTTCATGACATTAGCAGAAATGAAATGTCTGTTGTTATTTTCATGACATTAGCAGAAATGAAATGCGTCTTGTTAAGTTTGTAATAGCTGTGCAGATTCATGCAGTGTCAACAGAATAAATGTATTAACCCTTTTAAACCTCGAATGCACTAAGCATGATATTACTATTACACATTTTTCTAACACTAAGTGAACATCAGTGTTGTTTTATATACTGTTTATTTTTACAATAATTATGTATATTTCATGTCACGCATCAAATGCATCTCCTATTAAAGCTCACATCATAATTATCAACACCATTTTTGTCATTATCTTTGCTTTTTGGTTTAGGTTGTAACTGAAAAGGTTCTTCAGATCAGACATAAACAAATATTACTGCGGATCTTGTCTTATGGTAAGAGCACAGATATACTCTGAATATGCATATGAACATCTATTTATTTGTTTTTTGTTAACTGGGTTAGTCCCACTAGGATAATAGCCTCTTTTCTGGAGAGACCCAAGGCGGCATTTATATTACTAGGGGAAATTTGGACAAAATGTCATAAAATTCCCCTACTCTTTTGTCAATAGGTGCTGTGGTATCTTTTACATCCACCTGAGCTGTTACCACCTCAGGCAGAAGGGACCCCAGTTTAATATCTCAGTTGAAGGATGATGCCCTCAGAAGTGTAAAATCCCGACCCCTGTTATGCTGTCTTACAATGTCAACAGTTGATTATCTGGTGTGGGAATGGAACATACAGCCTTATGCATCAAAGGCAAGTGTGCTACTTATTGCACCACAGACACTCTTTGATACATACACAGAGCTGCATCATGATCAAATGGGGCCCTAGAAAGGGTAATGGACCAGAACTACCTGCCTCCACAGCCATTCCTGTGTCCCATTATTTGGCTGTCTCTCCTCAGGTATCATAAATCTGTCAATGTGCATATTATTGTCTTCGTTAATTTTATAATAATTACAGAGATGTGTATTTGATTTAAAACTTTTATTTCAAAATTTTAACACAAACAGTGATGACTATTTGCTAAACAAAACAGTCACGCATTGAGAAAAGATTTATGCTAACAGTAAATTTATCTTCCCTTGAAACTCATGTTTATTAAAAATATATTGA
Source organism: Protopterus annectens (assembly GCF_019279795.1). Classification (NCBI taxonomy): domain Eukaryota; kingdom Metazoa; phylum Chordata; order Ceratodontiformes; family Protopteridae; genus Protopterus; species Protopterus annectens. The sequence goes on from NC_056733.1 coordinate 1,130,308,317, forward strand.
AACCCACAGTCCTTAAAATGCATCTGGGCAGTGGTGGATGAAGTGTACCTTGGACGCCAGGCTGTTCTCAAACTATGAGCCCCTTGCACACATTTTAGAACTATTATAAATTCATGTGATCTCTGATTCATCTTCTTGATTGTTTTAAGTTATACTTCTTGTTTAATACAGCAACATTTGTTAAAGTGTATTTTAAATGTATAGTTTTGAACATTTTCCCAGTAAGCAGTCAAACAAAATGTATGAACCATAATGACAAAAGTAACCCTTTCAGAACATTTCAATGATAAAAGGCCACACAAACTGTTGTCATTATAATTCATCAATATGTGTACTCAGCAATTATGTCCCTTTTATTGACTGTGTACACATTATGCCTGATTGTGATAAATTATGGATACAATAAAGTATTCCAATTTGTTTTACACAAATGCACACTAGCCACACAAAGATAGATAAATCCGTTTTGGTGATTTTTTTCTTTTTAAAGACAGATAAATGACTTTTAACTTTATCAACTCGGCAGGGTCAGTCATTTTATCCACAGACATCCCCCAAACCCAGCAATTACAGCTATATTTTGACTGCATCTTCTTCAGATATATGTGCTAAAAAAATAATGACAATAATAATGACCAAAGTCATATATTTGAAATTAGTTTCGCACAAAATTAAAGTTGACAAAATATTCCAAATTAATTTATTCACATACATACATACTTGTCCTGAAAACCCAGATTAAAGCTGTTTAAAAATAACCAGATAAATGCATACAATGTTTTTATACACATAGACCCATCCCTATCCCCACCAGCAGTTATAGCCATTTTGTTGACTGTGTACGCCCCTTATCGATATGAAAAAAGATAATTTCATACCTCTTAACTGTACAGATTTTTGCAGAATGTCCATATTTTTGCCTCATATTTTTGGTCTATTTTTCACAAAATTGTGATTTTCTACCAAATCATTGGCAAATCATTGAAGACTGAATTCAGAAAATAATGACAGGTATTTGAGTTTCAGACTTCATACCCTTCAGAAAATTCATGCTAATGCAAAACCTGTTATTCTGACAGCTTTCTAAGTTTGTCAGTGCACTGTTTACAAATTTCCCCTATTCTTGGGCTTTTGTCCCCTTATTATTTACGGCTTTATCCAGATTTCTTGCTCTAAGAGGTTGAGAGGTATGATTAGCATCAGACCCTAAGATCCAGCCATGTGTAGTACAGCTTGAACCGAGGAGTATCTACGACAGCCTAAGAAATATTAACCACCTGATGTTGTTGTTGTTGTTGTTGTCTTTCGGATTTTTTTCCCGGTTAGGGGTCGCCACAGCGGAACTCTGGTCCGCTAATGATTGGCAGTAGATTTTCACGAACGCCGAGGTGCCAGCTCGAAGTTCAACCTTCAACGAAGGCACACCCATTTACGCATGTCTTTTGAATGCCCACCCAACCGCAGGGAGGACATGTAGACTACACACAAAATGCACTCCCCACACTCCAGCCGAGAATCGAATGGGAGAACCTCTTGCTGTGAGGCAACAACACTACCACTGCACCATCACGGAAGTCTAAATATTAACCACCTGATAACATGCGTTAATTCAATCTGGACAATCCTGGTAGAAGTAAAAGTCATCTGAATAATTACAGATTAAAGAGAACTATTACTAATGCAGAGGCTCCTACTGGTAAACAACTTTGCATTTCAGTGCTTCATCTACAAATGCAGTACCTGCTGCCCTTGAAGATTAAATTGTCTGTGTTGCATTAAAAAAAATGTTGCACTGGTGATATTAATATAACATTTGCTGAACTTGATCAGTTATGCAATAGGGAATGGCTGACATACAATGACAACAGTTTCATATTTACTAGGCATGCAGTCCTGGATACCATCAGGGAGCCTTGCTCAAATTCCCAATTATTTCAGAACACTGGCTGGTTAAGTGGCTGGCTTAATGTCACACAACAGGTAAATGAAGTGTGAATGATTCAAACTCTGCACCCTTGCTTCAGGAAGCAGCTCATTAACAAGTCAGTGGTTTAGTCCTATGAGATATCTGTCAGAGTGTTTAACTAAATGCTGAAATCCTTTACAATCCAATCTTGTAGATAAACTGCATCACAGTAATATGCAACAATAGCTACATAATGGATGCTGAAGAAGAAACAGCTCTGATCATCACTGGAAATAATGTGGAAGGTAGTACAAAAGTAAATTTCTAAAATATACATCTTTAGACTATATTACACAGTCCAGGCCTATCAATGAATTAATTCATTCTTTAATGCAATGAATAAAGAAAATCAATTAAAGACAATATAAATGCTGCAGCAGCTTCTGTTTAACAACCCTCAAGTCATACAAAAAAAATCTGAAATATTACTGAATACCACACATTATTTTTTGGGTAGGGTGGGCTTACATGCTTGCAGGACACCTACATCTCATTGGTCTTCTTTGTCATCAACGACAGCTCTCCCATCTGACATCACTCAGTGCAGGTCTGACTTACCTGAATGGCTAATAATGGTGTACTGTTGCAGCATACAGCTTCAAAGTCAACAGAGCCTGATCATGGACAAATAGTGCCCTACCCTATGGAAGGTAATGAATCAGGATCCTACTAGCCATACCAATATCCCTTTACTTGGCTGTCTCATAAACACTATTCTCACCTGTCAGTGTACATATTATTTTCTCCTTTACGTTTAAAATGATCACACAGATTTAGATTTCATTTAAAACTTTTATTTCAAGTTTCACAGAAAAAAACACTGACAGATATTTTCTAAACAAAACTATTTCAACTGAAAACAGACTTAGCATGAGAAGCAGTAAACTTCTCCGCCCTTGAAACTCACATTTAGTAAAGATGCATCTTTCAGTCCATTAAAACTACAAGAGATGTATCAGGATTCACACTTCAATAACATATAGTGAAGCATTAATTAGCATCTATGTGAAGGGGCAGGAATTCAAAACATAAATAGGTAATGCCTAAAACAAAGCACCAGTTCCAAAACGAACTACAGACTATTACAGACAGACTAAGGGAGTTGCCATGGGGTCCCATTGTGCACCCACTTACGCAAACATTATTATGGCATACTGGGAGAATAAGTACATTTTGATTCCGAGGTTTATTGACAAGTGGACTTTGTATTGTAGATTCTTGGATGATTTATGTTTCTTTTGGAAAGGTACAAAGAATGACTTTGATACATTTGTGGAATACATAAATGAGACAACACATTTCCTCAAATTTACAAAGAATTTTGATACTGGTGAAGTATGTTACCTTGATGTCAACATCACCAAAACTGAAGATTCTTTTGTTTCTAGGGTACACAGAAAAGAGACTTTTTCAAACACTTATTTACATTTTTCTAGTTCTCACCCGTTTCATCAGAAAAAAAGTGTACTGAAAGGGCAATTAGTCAGAATATGTAGAATGACTTCAGACGATGGGATTTTTATTAAAGAATGTGATAATTTGCACAAGATGTTTACACAAAGGGGTTACCCAAAAGTTTTATTTGAGGACATTAAGAACGAAGTACTAGAGGGGAGAAAAACTAGATTTGCACCAATACTTGGTGTGCCAGAAGAGCTGGTGGAAACACATTTAGGAAGGGACCCAAAAGATGGTTTTGGAGCAGGACTCATCACCACCTATGATGGGCAATCTAGTATAGTGAAAAATATATTTGAAAAGGAATGGAACAATTTTTCCCAAGTCTCTGACCTTGGTCATATTTTTGAAAATGACATCAAATTTATTTACAAGAAGGGTAACAATATAAAAGGAATTATAGAGACAGGTTGTAGAGGAACAACTGACAAAAGAAAGAAAAAAGCTGGGGTTTTTAGATGTGGTGCCTGTAGGTATTGTGCATATTTAAAAACAGGTAACAGCTGTCATTTAGCAGCAAGAAATATAACACTGACGTGTAAATCCTTTGTTAATTGTAATACAAAAGGGATTATTTATATCGCTTTGTGTAAGAACTGTAATGCTTTTTATGTGGGTAAAAGTGAGAGAAAAATTAAACAAAGGATCTACGAACATGTATATGACATCAAAACGTCATGTGCCAACAACTCTCTGTATAAACATACAATAATTTGTAAAGACTCTAGTTTTGAATTTTTTGTTGTTGAAGTAGTACCCATTGACCCAAGGGGTGGAATGTGGGAAACGTTATTAGAATACAGAGAGTTGTTTTGGCAGATCACTTTAGAATCAAACAAACATCCTGGGATTAATGACATGCTTTCTTTAGCACCTGTTTTAAAATTAAGGGCAGCTAAATTATAAAAGATTTTCCTCATACAACA
>NC_056733.1:1130317666-1130555166 GCF_019279795.1 Protopterus annectens
GAACTTAGGATATATATATATATATATATATATATATATATATATATATATATATATATATATATATATCTAAATATATATATATATATATATCTATATATATATATATATATATATAATTAGTAAAAAAGTCTGCATGACTTCCTTCAGCAATGGGTGCATGAATTGTTCATAGGTTCATAGGTTCATACTAGACTATCTGCCCTAGGGCATTTATAAGCCTAGCCAGAGTGTTTGGCTTTCGCCACCCATTTTAAATTAATTTTGCTATGCCCTTTTTCGAGGTTAGTATACTGTGCCTCTGTCTAACAGTGACACAAAAGTGATACCCGGGGTAAACCTATGATCTCCCATCCACTCATCAAGATTCCTCTTGAAGAGAGTCAATGAGGGACTCTGCCTAACCTGGACTGGGATTTTATTCCAGAGTGAAGGGAGCCTCTGGGTTATGAATCTGTCCCTCCAGCATGTCCTATTTATTTCAGTGCTGATGTTCAAGTCTCTCAAGCACGTAGCTCGATGGGATTTGGATTTTCTGAGGTGCAGCATGTCCATTAATTCCGGGTTGGACATGGCTTTATACGTCAGGCACAGATCACCTCTGAGCAGGTGGTATGCCACTGAGTAGAGCTGGAGTTTCTTTAACCGGGAAGCATATGGCATCTGTTTGAGCCCTTTGATCCTCTTGGTGAGGTACTTTTGGGGTCTTACCAGTTGCTGCAGGTGTCTGGTAAGGTACATCCCAAAATGGGCATTGTACTCAATTATGGGCCTGATGAGGGATGAGTAAAGAGGCACGATGACCTCCCCTGATCTAGATGTGAATCCCTTCATGATTAGGTGGGCTATATAAAATGTATTTCTAACCACTTTGGCCACGTTTTTCAAATGAGAGATTGCTATCAACTTGGGTCCTCGGGTCCCTAATTACTTCTTCCATACTTAATGGATTACCACCTATGTGGTAATTTGTGGGCACTTTGTTTTTGCCAAAGGGGATGACTATACACTTTTTGGCATTTAGCTTGAGGCCATGGCTCAGGCACCAGTTGTCTGTGTCTATGAGGCCCTTTTGTAGGATGCTTGTGTCGGCTGGAGAGTTGATTATGGCGCCTAGTTTGCAGTCATCTGCGAACTTGTTCAGTCACAGTCCTACCGTGTTGGCCTGTACCTCCGAGAAATATATAATGAACAAGAGAGGTCCCAGGACTGAGCCTTGTGGGATGCCACTTGTAACTGGTTTGGAGTCTGACATGGCCCCAGCAATTCTAACCATGTGGGTTCTGTCCTTGAGCCAGTTTGCAACCCATCTAGTGACGTAGGGGTTTATATTTAAGCTGGTGAGCTTATCTATAATGCCCGAGTGGGGTATTGTATCGAAGGCTTTTGCAAGGTCCAGGTAGGCTGTGTGGACCACCTTCCCCTCTTCAATGGCCTTGGTGACTGTTTCAAAGAAATCAACCAGGTTTAAGAGGCAGGATCTGCCCTTAACAAAGCCGAACTGGGTATGATCCAGTGTCTGTAGGTCCCCAATATCTTTATTTATGAGGTCCATTATGATCCTTTCCATAGCTTTGCAGACCAAGCTAGTCAGGCTTATGGGGCGATAGTTTCCAGGATCTGTTGAGGCACCACCTTTGTGGAGAGGGACCACTGTTGCTGTACGCCACTCTTTGGGTACATATCCTGTAGTAAGGCTGAGATTGAACAGTAGTTTTATGTTTGGGTTTAGCTCTTCTTGGAGTTCATGTTCACGCAGCCCAGGACACCATCTGGTCCCATTGATGCTGTGTTTTTTGCTTTGGAGAGGGCAGCTCTTACCTGAGCATCTGAGATGTCAGGGGGGCAGCACTCTATTTGCCCTTTTGGTGGGGACGGGGGGAGTTTGCACTGAACCTGTCAGCTAAGATGTTGGCAATGTCTGTGGGTTTGGTCTATTTTTTGTCATTTTGGACTAATTCTGAGCATATCTGGGAATTCCCACCCAGGTTCCTAACATAACTAAAGAAAGCCTTGTGATTATCCTTAGTGTCCTGTGCAATTTTTCTCCCGAAGCTGGCCTTAGACGATTTTATGAGTGCCCATAGTTTTTTGCTAATACTAATCAGAGATGCCTTCCCTTTTTGGGATTTTGCTCTATCATGTAGTAGCTTCCTCCTTTTATTGTATAGTTTGTTTATGGCTGGGGTCCACCAGACAGGACGCCTGCCTTTGGAGGATTGGGTCTTGGTTTTATTTGGGATTGCATGATCCATGCATTCCTGAAGGTGTTAATAGAATGCATTTATAATGGATTCTGCGGTCTGGGCCATATTTTCCACAGGCCCGGGGACTTTGAAGAATTCCACCTCGGTTTTGAGGAGTGTGAAATTTGCTTTAGAGAAGTTTTTCACTGTGGTTTTCTGGGCAGGGGGTGGGGTCGGGATGTGAATATCCAGTGAGATTAGTTTATGGTCTGATCTTACCAGTGAGGGATACACTTCTGGTCTGGAGCATAGAGTCCCCATGTTGGTGATGATCAGGTCCAGTATGTCTTCCCCTCTTGTGGGAGTGGTAACAAGTTGTTCCATAGTATTTGAGTTTATAAATTCTAGGTACCTTTGGGCTAGGGTGTTGGAGCTAGAGTAATGCTCCCAGTCTATGTTTGGGTAGTTGAAGTCGCCCAATATGATGGTGTTTGGAGAGACCTTCATATTTTCCAGTGTTCTCAGGAAGGCCAAGTGGGGTTTCTGGGTTTGGGAGGGTGGTCTGTAGCAGGCTATAAACTGGAAGGCAGTTTTACCCACTGTTAGTTGCACATGGATAGTCTCTGATGCTACGTGCTGTGCCACCAACCTGGAGGTGTGGGTATCTTTGACGAATATTGATACTCCCCCTCCTTTTGTGGTTCGGTCCAAGTTTTGGGGCCGAAAAGCATGGTAGGAGGTATAACCTGGTAGTGCCGGGGTGCTCTCGGGAGCCTTGAACCAGGTTTCTGTTACTGCACAGATATCGATGTTCTCCATGCTAAGGAGAGTTTTGAGTGCGTGCATCTTGAGGTTTAGACCTATGGCATTGAGTAGCATTACTCTTAGTTTCTTATCCCTTGTGATACCTATGGAGGTGGGTTTGTCTTTTGAGCCTTGCTTAAAAAAGGCACTATGGGGGTGGCAAGAGCCTTTGCCAATATCCAAAAGCCCAGGGGTGACAGGTGCAAGCCGTCCCTAGCGAAGCATCGTGGCTTGTCAAGCATGTCATCCCAGGCTGACAGGCTGTTAGTCTCAATATCTGTGAAGTGTCTACCCAGAATATTGTACAAATAATTGTGGCTTCCATCCCATCACAAAATAAAATGTTGAACGGCCCTTTTTATGCCCATACAAGTCTGATGTAAAGCACAACACTCTCCTTTTCAGCATTTGCATACAGCCGTTTTTGGACTCTTTTTAGTGAAGTGGTGGTGATTGACTTCTGTTCTGGTCTGACCTATAAATGTGCATCTGCTTCATTGAAAATTTTTATAAGAAGTACAACTATCCAATAAATAAATAAATCAGTAAAGCAATAAATGAATATATAAAAAAACAAACAAAAAACACAATATGACTGAAACTATCAGATAAGGAAATAAGAACTATGGTGGAAAAAAGAATGGAAAAGATAATAAACTAAGTATAATATCATCAGCCTGCACATCTGAAATGGGTGAAGGTTAAGGCCACTGCAAGCTTTGGGCAGTCCAGAAAAGACATAAACATGATATAAAAGGATGCACTCCCTTTTTCAGCTGCGAAAAGAGTTCTAGAACTCGGGAATAAACTCCCAAATATTCTAGAATTTGGGAATAAATTCCCACATGTTTACATAACACCATAGGTAGATAATACACGTAATTGCCCCAAAGCACTGACTCTTTAATTGATATGCTCAAGGTCACACAGTAGGCGAGTGGAGACTGAGGAAATAAAACCCTGCACTACAGAAAGCAGCTGATAGTCTTAATCCTCTATACTAATTCCAAGACATATTTTGATAGACTCAAACCCAGAACCCTGTTAAACACAAGTATTTTATTAAGTTTTCCAACCAAGGGATCAACTAATAAGTTGTGCTGGCTATGCTTTACAGGTAGCTTCAGCAGGTTGAGATGTGCACACAACATTTCTTTTATTTGGATGAAGACAAAGTTAACAGACTCAAATGATAGACAGTATAAAGGAATGCATTTCTTGGAGGTAAGCTGCTATCTTCAGCTTTTCTCTTGGGTATAGATGTTATAGTACATTATTTAGTTACCCCATATGATCCAGATGGTGGTTTTCCATCTGTCCTTTTTCTTTCTCAAACTTATGAAATACAGATAGCTAATGATGGGGTGATTAATTAGTGCAACATAACAGTGCCTGACACTCAATTTCTGTTACTAAAACACAGAAAGGTTCTACTTTCTGATGATTAGGAGTTAAAAGTGTATTTGGTTAGGACTTGAAATGGCACACTATAGAAAGCGCCACATTTAAAAGCAAACACTTCGTCTCAGTATTTTGCAGATTAGTCTTAGCAACAAGTTTGTTTGGGTTTGCAGCTGTTTAAGCCCCTCATATGTGTTATGTCCCTTTGTGTAGCATTCTTTTATTATGAAAAAAATGTTCTTTTCTATGAAGATCTGTCATACTTGGATCTCTCATTTGTGAACTTTACATGACTCCAATATAATGCTTAAATGATAGCACTAACAGGAAAATGTGACATATTTTTGTTTTTCTAATGGTGATTGTGTCTCTAGTAAGAGCAAAAGAAAGTTTATTTGTAGAAGTTTTAAAATTTACATCAACTTCACCATCAGTATTTATTTTTCTGTATGTATTAAAGTAAATGTTTAAACCTTCTGATGCATTTTTGGACCACTTTCATCCAAAAAATGAGTACCTCATCTCTCAGCATCGTTAACTTGGAGCATTTTATGATTGTAGTGGACCTTTTTTTCTGGACATAGCGATCTTTTACATATTTGGTAAATTTTATATTTCTTTTAAATGCATCCCTTACTGCGGGCTTTCATCTTTAATGATGTTTACATATGATATAATGCTGAAAATTGTCTGGAAGATGTATCTGGCCAAAAGAGTCTAGCATTCGCACTGCTGCTATTAAAGTATGTGAAATAAGCAATGTTGCACATTCTATGGTACATGGGGAATGTTGGCATGTAAAAGGATCTGATCCTGTAAATCTGACAACTATCAAAACTAATATGAATGGCCATAATACAATTCCTGTACAGATGTATTTTTCATAGTTTGTGGCTTTAGTTTTTCTATGAGTATCACCACAGTCATTTTCTCCACTGTGACGGCTTTATCCTTTGCAAGATGTCGGATGTACATACCTCTCAATTGTAGAGATCTTCACAGAATGCCCAAATTTTTGCCTCACATTTTTGGTCTGTTTCTCATAAAATTGTGGTTTTCTGGCAAATCATTGAGGGTTGAAGTCAGAAAATAAAGACAGACATTTGAGTTTCAGACTTCGTACCCTTCAGAAAATGAATGCTAACATTAAACCTGTTATTCTATCAACTTTCAAAGTTTGTAAGAACAATATTTAAAAAGCGTGCCTATTGTTGGACCTTTATGGCCTCCATTATTTATGGTTTTATCCCCTTTTCTTGCTCTAAGAGGTTGAGGGGTATGGGTAAGTAAATCTGGAGAGTGGTGGTCATGTTTTCTGGTTTACTTTTTTAGCATATCAGTCCCACCATTGCAAAATATGATAGAAGCCCAATTAAGAGTACAGGGAAGTTTAATACCATACCAACAGACTGATCTCACAAATGAACAGGGAGTACAAACATATGAGCTGCTTGACGCTGTCATGAGCTACTATCCAATGCAACACCTCTGAGTTACTTACATGTTCAATATAACTCATCGGAATTACTTACATGTCCAGTGTTACACATCTGATTTACTTACATGTCCACTATAACACTTCTGAGTTCCTTACATGTCCAGTATAACACATCTGAAATACTTACATACTCAGTGTAACACATCTGAGTTACTTACATTTTTATATAATTTTTATTTAACATTTGTTTACTGGAAAATGTCTACTGTAACATGTCTGAGTTACTTACATGTTCACTGTAACACATCTGAGTTCTTTACATGTCCAGTGTAACATGTCTGAGTTACTTACATGTTCACTGTAATAAAACTGAGTTACTTACATGCCTACTCTAACACATCTGAGTTACTTGCATGTCCAATATAACACATCTGAGTTGCTTACATGTCCAGTGTAACACATATGAGTTCCTTACATGTCCAGTGTAACACATCTGAGTTACTTACATGCCCATTGTAACACATTTGAGTTACTTACTTGTCCAATATAACACATCTGAGCTACTTACCTGTTAAGTGTAATATAATATGTAACCATCTGAGTTATTTGTATGTTCAGTCAAACACATCTGAGTTACTTACCGATTCAATGTAACACATCTGAGTTACTTACATGCCCAGAGTAACACATCTGAGTTACTTATATTTTTATTTAATTTTTATTTAACATTTGTTTACCAGGTAATGTCCACTGTAACACGTCTGAGTTACTTACATGTCCAGTGTAACAAGTCTGAGTTTCTTACATACCCAATGTAACACAACTGAGTTACTTACATGCCTACTGTAACACATCTGAGTTACTTGCATGTCCAATATAACACATCTGAGTTACTTACATATCCACTGTAACACATCTGAGTTCCTTACATGTCCAATGTAACACACATCTGAGTTCCTTATGTGGTCAGTGTAACACATCTGAGTTATTTATTACATGTCCACTGTAACACATCTGAGTTACTTACATGTCCAATGTAACACATACCTGAGTTCCTTACATGTTCAGTGTAACACATCTGAGTTACTTATTACATGTCCAGTGTAACACATCTGAGTTAATTACATGTCCACTGTAACACATCTGAGTTACTTACATGTCCAGTGTAACATAACTAAGTTCCTTACATGTCCAATGTAACACAAATCTGAGTTCATTACCTGTTCAATGTAACACATCTGAGTTACTTATTACATGTCCAGTGTAACACATCTGAGTTACTTACATGTCCAGTGTAGCACAACTGAGTTCCTTACATGTCCAATGTAACACATATCTGAGTTCCTTACATGTCCAATGTAATATATGTAATCATCTGAGTTATTTGTATGTTCACTCAAACACATCTGAGTTACGTTCCTGTTCAATGTAACACATCAGAGTTACTTACATGTCCAGTGTAACGCATCTGAGTTACTTACATGCCTGTTGTAACACATCTGAGTTGCTTACATGTCCAGATGTAACACATCTGAGTTACTTACATGTTCACAGTATTACATTGAATAATTACTCCTGTTAGCTCTTGACTTAGACATATATTTTGTAGGTGGAAAAGAATTTCTCTTTTAAGTCCTCTCTGTAAACCTATTTGTTTTACGCCTACCTGTTCAGATCACTATTCAGGCCTAACACTCCACTGTGCATTTGGGCACTGACTAACTAACACTCCACCTGACTGGCAGCCCATATCACTCAACTGCTACCCCTATCCCCAATCACCCCCAGTGCTCCTACCTTTATAATGAATCAATACATAGCTAGTGATGCATTCTACTTTTAACAAAGATCTCCCTTCCTTCATTTGGCACAGTCTCTTGGATATGCAAAAAACACAAATTCCATTGGTTTCCCTTGCTAATAAATTCTTCAACCCATTTCATCACATAAAAGTCCATCTGCATCTTTTCCAAATTGTATGCAGATTGGTTACGCTCTTTGAATGATGATAAGTTCATTCACTTTCTCTTGAGACAAACACAATATAGCATCTTCTCTACAGTCTGTTTACTCTACTTGAATGCACTTCGGTTCTTTCATTTGGATCACAACAAAGCCTTTATAACAACCCTACATCCAATTTCATAACATTGTCATACCACTTCCTCTCCTTTAACTACTTATTTTATTATATGTGCATAATTACATCACACTCTCCACAGCCCCCAATACATCCCATCCCTACACAATACACAGTCTAAATAAAACTTACTCAACACAGTTCTTAAAGCTAATACCTTTAGATCACAACTTAAACTCATTACCCCTCACTTCTACCAGTCTCCTTTCCCCTATCCATAATATCCTGTGTCATGTGTTTACTCATATTTAACCTGAATATTTTGATACAACTTTCTTTCTTTTTTGTTCTATAGAGTGCTACAACAACACGTTCATACCACACATCTCTTGTCATACAATCACTCTCTATAATGCCAATCCTTTGCATTTACATTGGCCTATATTATATTCTCAAAAGCCGACAATGTCGAATCTGACATTGTCGGCATGAGAATATCGAATGCTCAGAATCTCGAGCATGTAAACAAAAATCTCCATAAGGGGAGATTACCATTTACTGCAATGTAATGCGGTCTTGGAGGGAGTTGGTATATTTAAGTAGTGGGGGGTGTGGGAGAGTGCAAGGGGGCTTGTCCCCCTGCTTAAACCCGTTAGGGTAAAAATTTAAAGTTTTGATTTTTTTTTTCATTTTTGAAGTTATGGAACTTTGACAATATGATGTCAACCATATTGTATTCGATGTTCCGTAACTTCACTGTTATAATATAGACCCTTTTACACTCATATCCCATGTACTTCCCTCTCTATAACCTCATAACCCTTCCAGTTGCTAACTCTGCTGCAAAATTTCTTTTTAATATTTAGTGTGATCACTACTTTACCTTCTTCATAACTTTGTTATCATATAATGGGTCTATGTTAAATCCTCAAAGAGGTGTTCCATCGAACGCCTCTTCATCGACACATAATCAGCAAAGTCACTAAACAGCAAACATTCACAACAGCGATTTCTTTCCCTGGGAAAGAAAATGCTTGCCCTCAACATAAAAACACACCACTTCATACATAACAAAGTGGGAGGCTTCACCCCCAACACCCCCCAATGTGGGGGGCTGTGCCCCCAGACACCCCTAACTAAATATACCAACTCCAAGATTGCACTACAGTGGAGAAAATGGCAAACTAACAGGGATGGCCAAGTGATTTCTTTCACAGGGATGTGAACGTTCACTGTTTAGTGACTTCACTGATTATGTGTCGAAGAGGCGTTCGATGGAATGCCTTTTTGAGGATATGATATAGACCCCATATAACAGTGCCCTGACCAAAGCCAGCTAATTCATGATATGCACTTCTCCGGAAATATGAAAACACAATGCAAAACTACCTAAATATCTATACTGACTCACTGCATACGTTCACAGGTTATTACCAGGATGTTGATCAGATATATTATTTATAGCCTAGCCATCACAAATTCCACTTTCTTCCCCTTTCCATGAAGGATAAAGGGGTCATTCCTGGGATGACTAAGCACTGCTTTGCTTAATAAAAAGGGGAAGTTTTTTTTTCCAGAGGAAAATAATTGTTTGAGAGTGGTACCTATCCCAACAGCAGGTATTGCTTATAGTACAGTGGACAATTAGATTTGTGGGTACTCATGGTGTTACACGATTAGTCAATGTGTCAGGGATCACAGAGGGCTTGGTCATTTGAAGCCTTGTAGGCAAAGCATAGTTCACCCGCTAGGAGTTTGTATAAGATGGATAAGAGAGATAATACTTTAAGGCAATCTGTGCAGCTCAAAGAAATAATGCCCTTGATTCTTTTGATGAGGAATATTTTTTTAAGTTGGGTCTTGTTTTGTATGGATACATATCAAATTTAGCATTATATTCTATTACTACAATAGACAAAAGATGGTCAAAGGCTAGATTACTGTCTGTGTGTCATCAAATCCTTGACTACTGTTTTAATTCTTAGTGGTGTGTTGTCACAATGATAGTTACCAGGGATAGGTGACTTTTGAAGGATACTGTTATGTACTTCTCGGCATTTAGTTTTAGAACATAGCTTTGGCACAATTTATTTGTCTGTGGCAAAACTTCCTGAAGAACATTTGTGTTGGTGGAGGAATTCTATGACTGCTCCTAATTTGCAATCATTTGAAAATTTGGTCAGCCAGAAGCCATTCACTTAGGCCTTGACTTCAGAGAAGTAAATGCCAAAAGGAGCAGTCCAGGGAATAATCTCTGAGGAACTTTACTTGTGGCTGCCTATTCATAGAGGTGGTCTCCCCAATTTAAAAATCCTGGGTCCTATCTGTGAGCCAGTTGACTATCTACCGAGTGACTTAAGGGTTTATACCTAACCTCTTGAGTATGTCAGAAATGTCAAGTGGGTTATTTTGTCAAATGCCTTGGCCAGATCAAGGTAGGCATTGTGAACCATTTTGCACTCATCCATTGCTTTTGAGAATTTCTCAGATAAGTTCACCAGGTTAAGTAGGCATGATCTGTCCTTGACGAAACCAAATTGGGATGGGTCCATTCTTTCTATAGCTTTGCATATGAGACTAGTGAGACTTATGTATCTGTAATTTCCAGGGTCTATAGAAGGGCCCACCTTTTTGCAGAGGGATGACTGTTGCTGTTTTCAGGCTAAGATGTGTGATGCCCATGCCCTGGCCCAGCAATCGAGGAGCCTCAATCCTCACCACTAACACCAGAGAGGATGCCTCATATATGAGGAAAGGATAACAAATGCACACAGTAAAGTGCAATTTCCCTTAAGAGCACACAGAGATCACAGTCAGTCTGGGGCTGGTCACTCCCTTGCTCTCCAGGTCCCCAATAAGACTCCCCACTGGCACAGCTATAGGGTCCAGATCTCAGCCTAGCTGGGCAAGCTAAAATCTCCAGCACCCTCTCTGTCCAACCAGTGCTTCTTGTTCCTTCCCAAGTAGCTGACACACACACTTTGAGATAAGTTTATACAACCACACTGGCACTCCTGGGGAAGGCTGGCACAGGTTCTCCAGCTGTGCCCCCTTTTCCAGACTATACAGTAGTACCCTGCCCCCACCCAGCTAAAAATCAGCTACTCAAAGGCCCTTAAAAGGGTATCCAATTATTACTGTGCAATATTGTTATCCAGTTGGTAAGTGTGACTAATCAGTCAAGGCTTATTTAGAGTGGCTTGGACAGTAAACCCTATAAGTATGCAATGTACTCTAGAGCTTATCTTATCTCTACACAAACCAGCCACAGTTAAAAGGTTTTAAAATATTTAATAATAAATAATTAAAACCACAAGACAATACTTTCTATTACATAGTCAGTGCTAGTCAAGAGTTCACAGATCACACAGAAATACTTAAAATAATTCAGTAGTACAGTGCTGACATAACAGAAAAACACTTAGTCTAATCTTTCTAGATTCTAGCTATCTCTAAAAGAAAACACAAGCCTAAGATAACTTACATGCGAGCATGATGTAGTGCTGTGTGTTGGATGATCAAGACAAAAATTCTTAATAATCTCTGGTTCTCTCTGTTTAAATTGAAATTGCAGTTCTTGATAAATATTACATCATTCTTTTACACTTTCCTGGAGTTCCCAGGCTACACATTAACTGCATTTACATTTTTAACATCTCCCTTTTGGTATCTTGCAGCTGGTCAGGAAACAGAGCAATAAAAATACATTTACATGTTTAAATCTAACAATTTAACTCTTGGTTAAGACAATAGAAATAATGTCTTTGTCTAGACGGACTGGAGCTGACTTTATATCAAAGGGTCACAACATGCTTTTACTGGGTCAGTAGAGATGACTGTTGCCACATTTTTGTGACAGCATTTTTTTAATTTAAGACAACAAGCCTGTGATTCACATTATTTTCTTTCAATTAGGAAAACAAGTCTGTACTTCAACATTCATATTTACAAATGACATAACTATCTATAAAATTCTATCTGGCTAGGCTGGCAGGCTTCACCCTTCTCTACCAGTCTTCACATCCCCCCTCAACCCGGACAATTCAAGCTAGCTTTTCAAGTGACCCTTGAGAAACGCCACTTGAGAGGGTCAGGTCTATCTGAGTATACCTACCACATTCCCTGTCTTGAGAGCCCATCTGCATTGGCATTGCTAATGCCACTGTGGTGCTGCACTGACATATCATATGCTTGCAACCCTAGGCTCCATCTTAGCAACTTGGTATTTTGCTGGCTGGCTCTATTTAACCATGTTAGAGGGTTGTGATCTGTCATAACAGTGAATGTCCTTCCATACAGATAAGGCTGAAGTTTCTGCAATGCCCACACTATGGCAAGACATTCCTTTTTAACAGCTGCATAGCATTCCTCCCTGGGTTGGAGCCTATGACTGAGATAAACCACTGGGTGTTTGTCCCTCTCGGAAGAAATCTGGCTAAGTACAGCCCCCACCCCAAGGTTTGAAGCATCCACCTGCACAACAAATCCTTTGCTGTAATCTGGATTGGCTAACAAAAGGGGTCCTCCCAAAGCTTCTTTAAGCTTCTGGAATACCTGCTAACATGTTGGGTTTCACACTACCTTACCTGGCCAGTTCTTCCTTGTCAGGTCTATGAGGGGAGCAGCTATAGTACTATAACTGGAGATTAATTTTCTGTAGTACCCTGCTGTCCCTAAAAATGCCCTCACCTGCTTTTTAGTAACAGGTGCATGCCATGCTGAAATGACTTCCACTTTGGCAGGTTCTGGCCTTATCTTATCACTTCTCACTCTATGTGCTAGGTAGGAGACCTCCGCCATACCCACCTGACATTTGCTCAGCTTAATGGTCAACCCTGCCTTCTGTAGTCTGCCCAGCACCTTCCTGACATGCTGAAGTTGCTCTGGCCAGGAATGGCTGTAGATGGCAATATCATCCAGGTAAGCAAGGGCAAATTCTCCTGCTCTTGCTAGGATATTATCTACCAGCCCCTGGAAAGTCGCTGGAGCATTCTTCATCCCAAAGGGTATCTTTGTGAACTCATACAAGCCAAAAGGAGTCACAAAGGCTGACTTCTCTCTAGCACTGGGAGTCAAGGGCACCTGCTAGTAATCCTTGGTAAGATCAATGTCTGTAAGATACTTAGCCCCACCCAGCTGCTCTAGGACCTCATCTGTCCTAGGCATGGGGTAAGCATCCGACTCTGTGTGACTTATTAATTTCCTGTAGTCCACAAAGAACCTGGTGCTGCCATCCTTCTTTGGCACCAGCACCACTGGGGCGGCCCAGGGACTGTTGGACTCTTGAATCACCCCAAGTTCCAACATCTCCTGTACCTCCTCCCTCAGAGTCTGTCTGACTCTATCAGGCACCCTATAAGGGGCCTGCCTAATAGGCCTTTGGAGTCCTGTATCCACCTGGTGCTGCACCATGTGGGTGCACCCTGGCTTCCCAGTGAACATGTCCCCAAATTCCTGCAACACTGCTCAGATTTCTCAAACCTGGGTAGAAGACAGCTGCTGGGACATTGCTACCCCTTCCACTGAGGTGTCATCCCAAGCCTCAGGGAGGAGATCAGACCCAGATCCCCCTCAGACTCCTCCTGCAATCCACTACAAATGATCAGCACAAGGGCCCCCTTATCATGGTAATGTTTAATGTTAACATGGTACAATTTGTGCCCCTGCCATCTGGTAGCAGTTCCACCATGTAGTTAACATCACTTACTTTTCTTACCACCTTGTAGGGTCCCTCCCAAGCTGCTTGCAGCTTGTTACGTCTGACAGGAATGAGAACCATTACCTGTTGACCTACAGCATACTCTCTAGCTCGTACATTCCTGTCATACCACACCTTTTTCTGTTGTTGGGCTTCTGCCAGGTTCCCTGGGCCAAGCCCATGAGTTCCCTGAGCCTTGTCCTGAAATTTAGAATGAATGCCACAACAGACTCCTTGTGAGATTCGCACTCACCTTCCCACTCATCTCAAATTAAATCTAGAGGTCCCCTCACCCTATGCCAATACAGCAACTCAAAGTGTGAAAAACCTGTGGATTCCTGGGGAACCTCCCTGTAAGCAAACAACAGATGGGGCAAATATTTGTCTCACTCTATCTTAAACTGATGTGCAAAAAACCGTAGCATGGACTTGATTGTAGAGTTTAACCTCTCAACAAGACCATTAGTTTGGGGATGGTAGGGGATGGTCTTCATGTGCTTCACCCCACAGGACTTCCACAGACAAGCCAGCAGGTCTGACATGAAATTGGCACCTCTGTCAGTCAGTATTTATTTTGGAAACCTACTCTGCTGAAAATTTCTAACAAAGCATTTTACACCTTCTCTGCCTCAATGGAGGACAAAGCCACTGCCTCAGGGTATTGTCCAGCATAATCCACTACCACTATGATATACTTTTTCCCTGGGGAACTTGGGGTACTCAGAGGACCCACAATATCCATAGCTACCCTTTGAAATGGCTCCTCAATCACAGGCAAAGGCATCAGAGGAGCTCTCACTTTGTCTCCTGCCTTGCCTACCTTTGGCACTGCTCATAGGACCTGCAGTACCCTGGTACATCTCTGGAAATTCCAGGCCAATAGAAGTTCTGCATAATATGCCTCTTTGTATGTTTTATGCCCATATATCCTGCAAAGGGAATATCATGGGCTATGGCTAGAAGCACCAGATGGTAGGCTCTAGGCACTTCCAACTTCTGTACTCTCTCACCTTCTAGCCCTCCCTCAGGGGTCCACTCTCTGTATAGTAACCCTTTGTCCCAGTATACAGATTCCCCCTTTCCTTGAGAATCAGGCGCCTCCCTAGCTACCTGCCTCAGGCCTTGCAATGTAGGGTCTGAGAGCTGACCCTGTCTCAACTCTCTCTTTGTAACCCTTCCCAGCTCCCCTTCCACAGGAAATCTAGCATCCTCTGACAGTGGTGCCTCATTGTCAGCCTGGGTATAACTACTTACCTCTACCTTTGCAGTCACTCTGTCCAAGGGAACATCAGTACCCACAAGCAGCTGTGGCTCACCTTCAGTTTCATTGCTACAGAGTAGCTCCCTCCCTGAAGTAACCACCTCATCAGTCATGGCAGCAAGTATGCAATCTGTCTTGGTCTCTCCCAGGCTACCAGACTCACGTGCTCATCTCCTAGCCTCACTGTGTGTAACTGCATAAGCACATGGTACTGCCTCATCCAAATCCTTCTCTATCAGGACATCTGCAGGATGGCAGTTTAGTAGCCCTGTTGTCTCAAGACAACCTACTATTGGCATTTTGATTTTTCACTTACTGACTCCCTCACCTTTTGTTCCCCACCTTGCCTCTGTGGACATCTGTATGCCACATCGCCCCACTGATTGCATTCAAAACATTTAACCCTAGCTCCTGGATATGTACCAGGATTAGTGGCTTCCCCTGCTACTGGCAGATTCTGTTGTGGTAGTCTATGCTGCCCACCATGGGTTCCTTTAGACCCATGAGCAGTACTGGGGGTCTCCTTCCTGTGCAGAGCTGCCTGCCTGCTAAGTATAGGTCTCCCTTTTTCTCCAGCTCATCTGAAGTAGCACATTGTCTATCAGCTAACCAGATCCTTATGTCCTCAGGCAAAGTGCTAAGGGCTTGTTCCCTCACCAAAAGGTCTGCTAGCCCTTTAAAAATTGTGACCTGACATCCACTCACCCACCTATGGAAATAAGTGCTCAGTTCAGCAACATATTCACACACACTTTCATCTGCCTTGCATCTATGCTCACAAAACTTATTTCTGTATGTTTCAGGTGTTAGCTTAAATAGTTCTAAAAGATTATTTTTACAGCAGTATAATCAAAACATGCAACGTCAGACATTTTGAACAGAACAGTTACAGCTTTACCATGGAGTAAGGGGGTCAGGAACCGTACCCAGAGCCCTTGGCCAACTTCATACTGTTTACATACCCTCTCAAACAAATGAATGAAGCTATCAAAATTATCCCCCTCTTTAAACTGCAGAAGAATTGTACTGACCTTTTCTGCTTCTGGGGTCCATTTCCCTTCCCCATTACCTCTATGACTCTGGTGAAGAGCTAGCATCTCCTTCTCATGCTGACTCTGCCTCTCTTGTTCCTCAGCTTGCAGATGTAACAGTTTCTCATTCTCCTCAGCCTGCAAACATTGCAGTCTCTCATTTGCTTCTAATTCCACACTCCTGGCCGCCAACTCAAGTCTCTTTAGCTACAGCTGGATTTTTAAGTCCACCGCAGAAAGGTTGAGCTGTCCATTCTCTGAGAGAATTATATCTCTACTGCCAGTCTGATTGTCCTCCTGGTTGCTATTTTCTGATGCAGCTGTAACCAAGGCTGCAATCACGTCTGCCTTAGTCAGGTTTCCTCGCACCAGTCCCTTAGCCTGGCACATCTCCACCAGCTGGCTCCATGTCAGCTTTCCATACTCCTCTGCTGACATGCTGCCTGCTCACCCTGACTAACTAAGCTAACAAAAGAAATAAAACAATTGTGATCTGAACTCTGAGTATTCACTGTATGGCTGTTTTAGAGTACAAAACACCTTCAAAGCTCACTGTACACAAGCTACAGGATTTACTCTACGTACACCACTACAAGCCATTTAGTATTTGCCACCTAATTAATATGTGATGTGGATATCCCACCGCTGCCAAACACAAATGTGACGCCCATGCCCTGGCACAGAAATCAAGGAGCCTCAATCCTCACCACTAACACCAGAGAGGGTGTCTCATATGTGAGGAAAGGATAACAAATACACACAGTAAAGTGCAATTTCCCTCAAGAGCACACAGAGATCAGAGTCAGTCCGGGGTTGGTCACTCCCTTGCTCTCCAGGTCCCCAATAAGACTCCCCACTGGCACAGCTATAGGGTCCAGCTCTCAGTGTAGCTCGGCAAACTAAAATCTCCAGCA
Organism: Protopterus annectens; assembly: GCF_019279795.1. Taxonomy (NCBI): domain Eukaryota; kingdom Metazoa; phylum Chordata; order Ceratodontiformes; family Protopteridae; genus Protopterus; species Protopterus annectens. Next base: position 1,130,334,480 of record NC_056733.1, read on the forward strand.
CCCTCTCTGTCCAACAAGTGCTTCCTGTCCCTTCTCAAGTAGCTGACACACACACTTTGAGATAAGTTTATACAACCACACAGACACTCCTGGAGAAAGCTGGCACAGGTTCTCCAGCTGTGCCCCCCTTTTCCAGACTATACAGTAGTACCCTGCCCCAACCCAGCTAATAATCAGCTACTCAAAGGCCCTTAAAAGGGTATCCAATTATTACTGTGCAATATTGTTATCCAGTTGGTAAGTGTGACTAATCAGTCAAGGCTTATTTAGAGTGGCTTGGACAGTAAACCCTATAAGTATGCAATCTACTCTAGAGCTTAACTTATCTCTACACAAACCAGCCACAGTTAAAAGGTTTTAAAATATTTAATAATAAATAATTAAAACCACAAGACAATACTTTCTATTACATAGTCAGTGCTAGTCAAGAGTTCACAGATCACACAGAAATACTTAAAATAATTCAGTAGTACAGTTCTGACATAACAGAAAAACACTTAGTCTAATCTTTCTAGATTCTAGCTATCTCTAAAAGAAAACACAAGTCTAATATAACTTACATGTGAGCAAGAGGCAGTGCTGTGTGTTGGATGAGCAAGACAAAAATGCTTAATAATCTCTGGTTCTCTATGTTTAAATTGAAATTGCAGTTCTTGATAAATATTACATCATTCTTTTACACTTTCCTGGAGTTCCCAGGCTACACATTAACTGCATTTACATTTTTAACATCTCCCTTTTGTTATCTTGCAGCTGGTCAGGAAACAGAGCAATAAAAATACATTTACATGTTTAAATCTAACAATTTAACTCTTGGTTAAAACAATAGAAAGAATGTCTTTGTCTAGACGGACTGGAGCTGACTTTATATCAAAGGGTCACAACATGCTTTTACTGGGTCAGTAGAGATGACTGTTGCCACATTTTTGTGACAGCATTTTTTTAATTTAAGACAACAAGCCTGTGATTCACATTATTTTCTTTCAATTAGGAAAACAAGTCTGTACTTCAACATTCATATTTACAAATGACATAACTATCTATAAAATTCTATCTGGCTAGGCTGGCAGGCTTCACTCTTCTCTACCAGTCTTCATACCCCCCCCCCAACCCGGACAATTCAAGCTAGCTTTTCAAGTGACCCTTGAGAAACGCCACTTGAGAGGGTCAGGTCTATCTGAGTATACCTACCACATTCCCTGTCTTGAGAGCCCATCTGCATAGGCATTGCTAATGCCACTGTGGTTTTGCACTGACATATCATATGCTTGCAACCCTAGGCTCCATCTTAGCAACTTGGTATTTTGCTGGCTGGCTCTATTTAACCATGTTAGGGGGTTGTGATCTGTCATAACAGTGAATGTCCTTCCATACAGATAAGGCTGAAGTTTCTGCAATGCCCACACTATGGCAAGACATTCCTTTTTAACAGCTGCATAGCATTCCTCCCTGTGTTGGAGCCTATGACTGAGATAAATCACTGGGTGCTTGTCCCTCTCTGAAGAAATCTGGCTAAGTACAGCCCCCACCCCAAGGTTTGAAGCATCCACCTGCACAACAAATCCTTTGCTGTAATCTGGATTGGCTAACAAAAGGGGTCCTCCCAAAGCTTCTTTAAGCTTCTGGAATACCTGCTAACATGTTGGGTTTCACACTACCTTACCTGGCCAGTTCTTCCTTGTCAGGTCTATGAGGGGAGCAGCTATAGTACTATAACTGGAGATGAATTTTCCATAGTACCCTGCTGTCCCTAAAAATGCCCTCACCTGCTTTTTAGTAACAGGTGCATGCCATGCCGGAATGGCTTCCACTTTGGCAGGTTCTGGCCATATCTTACCACTTCCCACTCCATGTGCTAGGTAGGAGACCTCTGCCATACCCACCTGACATTTTCTCAGCTTAATGGTCAACCCTGCCTTCTGTAGTCTGCCCAGCAGCTTCCTGACATGCTGAAGTTGCTCTGGCCAGGAATGGCTGTAGATGGCAATATCATCCAGGTAAGCAAGAGCAAATTCTCCTGCTCTTGCTAGCATATTATCTACCAGCCTCTGGAAAGTCGCTGGAGCATTCTTCATCCCAAAGGGTATCTTTGTGAACTCATACAAGCCAAAAGGAGTCACAAAGGCTGACTTCACTCTAGCACTGGGAGACAAGGGCACCTGCTAGTAATCCTTGGTAAGATCAATGTTTGTAAGATACTTAGCCCCACCCAGCTGCTCTAGGACCTCATCTGTCCTAGGCATGGGGTAAGCATCCGACTCTGTGTGACTTATTAATTTCCTGTAGTCCACAAAGAACCTGGTGCTGCCATCCTTCTTTGGCACCAGCACCACTGGGGAGGCCCAGGGACTGTTGGACTCTTGAATCACCCCAAGTTCCAACATCTCCTGTACCTTCTCCCTCAGAGTCTGTCTGACTCTATCAGGCACCCTATAAGGGGCCTGCCTAATAGGCCTTTGGAGTCCTGTAACCACCTGGTGCTGCACCATGTGGGTGCACCCTGGCTTCCCAGTGAACATGTCCCCAAATTCCTGCAACACTGCTCAGATTTCTCAAACCTGGGTAGAAGACAGCTGCTGGGATATTGCTACCCCTTCCACTGAGGTGTCATCCCAAGCCTCAGGGAGGAGATCAGACCCAGATCTCCCTCAGACTCCTCCTGCAATCCACTACAAATGATCAGCACAAGGGCCCCCTTATCATGGTAACGTTTAATGTTAACATGGTACAATTTGTGCCCCTGCCATCTGCCTAGCAGTTCCACCATGTAGTTAACATCACTTACTTTTCTTACCACCTTGTAGGGTCCCTCCCAAGCTGCTTGCAGCTTGTTACGTCTGACAGGAATGAGAACCATTACTGTTGCCCTACAGTATACTCTCTAGCTCGTACATTCCTGTCATACCACACCTTTTTCTGTTGTTGGGCTTCTGCCAGGTTCCCTGGGCCAAGCCCATGAGTTCCCTGAGACTTGTCCTGAAATTTAGAATGAATGCCACAACAGACTCCTTGTGAGATTCACACTCACCTTCCCACTCATCTCAAATTAAATCTAGAGGTCCCCTCACCCTATGCCAATACAGCAACTCAAAGGGTGAAAAACCTGTGGATTCCTGGGGAACCTCCCTGTAAGCAAACAACAGATGCGGCAAATATTTGTCTCACTCTATCTTAAACTGATCTGCAAAAGGCCATAGCATGGACTTGATTGTAGAGTTTAACCTCTCAACAAGACCATTAGTTTGGGGATGGTAAGGGATGGTGTTCATGTGCTTCACCCCACAGGACTTCCACAGACAAGCCAGCAGGTCTGACATGAAATTAGCACCTCTGTCAGTCAGTATTTCTTTTTGGAAACCTACTCTGCTGAAAATCTCTAACAAAGCATTTTACACCTTCTCTGCCTCAATGGAGGACAAAGCCACTGCCTCAGGGTATTGTCCAGCATAATCCACTACCACTATGATATACGTTTTCCCTGGGGAACTTGGGGTACTCAGAGGACCCACAATATCCATAGCTACCCTTTGAAATGGCTCCTCAATCACAGGCAAAGGCATCAAAGGAGCTCTCACCTTGTCTCCTGCCTTGCCTACCTTTGGCACTGCTCACAGGACCTGCAGTACCCTGTTACATCTCTGGAAATTCCAGGCCAATAGAAGTTCTGCATAATATGCCTCTTTGTATGTTTTATGCCCATATATCCTGCAAAGGGAATAACATGGGCTATGGCTAGAAGCACCAGATGGTAGGCTCTAGGCACTTCCAACTGCTGTACTCTCTCACCTTCTAGCCCTCCCTCAGGGGTCCACTCTCTGTATAGTAACCCTTTGTCCCAGTATACAGATTCCCCCTTTCCTTGAGAATCAGGCGCCTCCCTAGCTACCTGCCTCAGGCCTTGCAATGTAGGGTCTGAGAGGTGACCCTGTCTCAACTCTCTCTTTGTAACCCTTCCCAGCTCCCCTTCCACAGGAAATCTAGCATCCTCTGACAGTGGTGCCGCATTGTCAGCCTGGGTACTACTACTCACCTCTACCTTTGCAGTCACTCTGTCCAAGGGAACATCAGTACCCACAAGCAGCTGTGGCTCACCTTCAGTTTCATTGCTACAGAGTAGCTCCCTCCCTGAAGTAACCACCTCACCAGTCCTGGCAGCAAGTATGCAGTCTGTCTTGGTCTCTCCCAGGCTACCAGACTCACGTGCTCATCTCCTAGCCTCACTGTGTGTAACTGCATAAGCACATGGTACTGCCTCATCCAAATCCTTCCCTATCAGGACATCTGCAGGATGGCAGTTTAGTAGCCCTGTTGTCTCAAGACAACCTACTATTGGCGTTTTGATTTTTCACTTACTGACTCACTCACCTTTTGCTCCCCACCTTGCCTCTGTGGACATCTGTATGCCACATCGCCCCACTGGTTGCATTCAAAACATTAAACCCTAGCTCCTGGATATGTACCAGGATTAGTGGCTTCCCCTGCTACTGGCAGATTCTGTTGTGATAGTCTATGCTGCCCACCATGGGTTCCTTTAGACCCATGAGCAGGTCTCCTTCCTGTGCAGAGCTGCCTGCCTGCTAAGTATAGGTCTCCCTTTTTCTCCAGCTCATCTGAAGTAGCACATTGTCTATCAGCTAACCAGATCCTTATGTCCTCAGGCAAAGTGCTAAGGGCTTGTTCCCTCACCAAAAGGTCTGCTAGCCCTTCAAAAATTGTGACCTGACATCCACTCACCCACCTATGGAAATTAGTGCTCAGTTCAGCAACACATTCACACACACTTTCATCTGCCTTGCATCTATGCTCACAAAACTTATTTCTATATGTTTCAGGTGTTAGCTTAAATAGTTCTAAAAGATTATTTTTACAGCAGTATAATCAAAACATGCAACGTCAGACATTTTGAACAGAACAGTTACAGCTTTACCATGGAGTAAGGGGGTCAGGAACCCTACCCAGAGCCCTTGGCCAACTTCATACTGTTTACATACCCTCTCAAACAAATGAATGAAACTATCAAAATTATCCCCCCTTTAAACTGCAAAATAATTGTACTGACCTTTTCTGCTTCTGGGGTCCATTTCCCTTCTCCATTACCTCTATGACTCTGGTGAAGAGCTAGCATCTCCTTCTCATGCTGCCTCTGCCTCTCTTGTTCCTCAGCTTGCAGATGTAAAAGTTTCTCATTCTCCTCAGCCTGCAAACATTGCAGTCTCTCATTTGCTTCTAATTCCACACTCCTGGCCTCCAACTCAAGTCTCTTTAGCTACAGCTGGATTTTTAAGTCCACCGCAGAAAGGTTGAGCTGTCCATTCTCTGAGAGAATTATATCTCTACTGCCAGTCTGATTGTCCTCCTGGTTGCTGTTTTCTGATGCAGCTGTAACCAAGGCTGCAATCACGTCTGCCTTAGTCAGGTTTCCATGCACCAGTCCCTTAGCCTGGCACATCTCCACCAGCTGGCTCCTTGTCAGCTTTCCATACTCCTCTGCTGACATGCTGCCTGTTCACCCTGACTAACTAAGCTAACAAAAGAAATAAAACAATTGTGATCTGAACTCTGAGTATTCACTTTATGGCTGTTTTAGAGTACAAAACACCTTCAAAGCTCACTGTACACAAGCTACAGGATTTACTCTACGTACACCACTACAAGCCATTTAGTATTTGCCACCTAATTAATATGTGATGTGGATATCCCACCGCTGCCAAACACAAATGTGACGCCCATGCCTTGGCCCAGAAATCAAGGAGCCTCAATCCTCACCACTAACACCAGAGAGGGTGTCTCATATGTGAGGAAAGGATAACAAATACACACAGTAAAGTGCAATTTCCCTCAAGAGCACACAGAGATCAGAGTCAGTCCGGGGTCGGTCACTCCCTTGCTCTCCAGGTCCCCAATAAGACTCCCCACTGGCACAGCTATAGGGTCCAGATCTCAGTGTAGCTCGGCAAACTAAAATCTCCAGCACCCTCTCTGTCCAACCAGTGCTTCGTGTCCCTTCTCAAGTAGCTGACACACACACTTTGAGATAAGTTTATACAACTACACAGACACTCCTGGGGAAAGCTGGCACAGGTTCTCCAGCTGTGCCCCTTTTCCAGACTATACAGTAGTACCCTGCCCCAACCCAGCTAATAATCAGCTACTCAAAGGCCCTTAAAAGGGTATCCAATTATTACTGTGCAATATTGTTATCCAGTTGGTAAGTGTGACTAATCAGTCAAGGCTTATTTAGAGTGGCTTGGACAGTAAACCCTATAAGTATGCAATCTACTCTAGAGCTTAACTTATCTCTACACAAACCAGCCACAGTTAAAAGGTTTTAAAATATTTAATAATAAATAATTAAAACCACAAGACAATACTTTCTATTACATAGTCAGTGCTAGTCAAGAGTTCACAGATCACACAGAAATACTTAAAATAATTCAGTAGTACAGTTCTGACATAACAGAAAAACACTTAGTCTAATCTTTCTAGATTCTAGCTATCTCTAAAAGAAAACACAAGTCTAATATAACTTACATGTGAGCAAGAGGCAGTGCTGTGTGTTGGATGAGCAAGACAAAAATGCTTAATAATCTCTGGTTCTCTCTGTTTAAATTGAAATTGCAGTTCTTGATAAACATTACATCATTCTTTTACACTTTCCTGGAGTTCCCAGGCTGCACATTAACTGAATTTACATTCTTAACATCTCCCTTTTGTTATCTTGCAGCTGGTCAGGAAACAGAGCAATAAAAATACATTTGCATGTTTAAATCTAGCAATTTAACTCTTGGTTAAAACAATAGAAAGAATGTCTTTGTCTAGACGGACTGGAGCTGACTTTATATCAAAGGGTCACAACATGCTTTTACTGGGTCAGTAGAGATGACTGTTTCCACATTTTTGTGACAGCATTTTTTTAATTTAAGACAACAAGCCTGTGATTCACATTATTTTCTTTCAATTAGGAAAACAAGTCTGTACTTCAACATTCATATTTACAAATGACATAACTATCGATAAAATTCTATCTGGCTAGGCTGGCAGGCTTCACCCTTCTCTACCAGTCTTCACATCCCCCCCCAACCCGGACAATTCAAGCTAGCTTTTCAAGTGACCCTTGAGAAACACCACTTGAGAGGGTTAGGTCTATCTGAGTATACCTACCACATTCCCTGTCTTGAGAGCCCATCTGCATTGGCATTGCTAATGCCACTGTGGTGCTGCACTGACATATCATATGCTTGCAACCCTAGGCTCCATCTTAGCAACTTGGTATTTTGCTGGCTGGCTCTATTTAACCATGTTAGGGGGTTGTGATCTGTCATAACAGTGAATGTCCTTCCATACAGATAAGGCTGAAGTTTCTGCAATGCCCACACTATGGCAAGACATTCCTTTTTAACAGCTGCATAGCATTCCTCCCTGGGTTGGAGCCTATCACTGAAATAAACCACTGGGTGCTTGTCCCTCTCTGAAGAAATCTGGCTAAGTACAGCCCCCACCCCAAGGTTTGAAGCATCCACCTGCACAACAAATCCTTTGCTGTAATCTGGATTGGCTAACAAAAGGGGTCCTCCCAAAGCTTCTTTAAGCTTCTGGAATACCTGCTAACATGTTGGGTTTCACACTACCTTACCTGGCCAGTTCTTCCTTGTCAGGTATATGAGGGGAGCAGCTATAGTACTATAACTGGAGATGAATTTTCCGTAGTACCCTGCTGTCCCTAAAAATGCCCTCACCTGCTTTTTAGTAACAGGTGCATGCCATGCTGGAATGGCTTCCACTTTGGCAGGTTCTGGCCTTGTCTTACCACTTCCCACTCTATGTGCTAGGTAGGAGACCTCCGCCATACCCACCTGACATTTGCTCAGCTTAATGGTCAACCCTGCCTTCTGTAGTCTGCCCACCACCTTCCTGACATGCTGAAGTTACTCTGGCCAGGAATGGCTGTAGATGGCAATATCATCCAGGTAAGCAAGGGCAAATTCTCCTGCTCTTACTAGGATATTATCTACCAGCCTCTGGAAGGTCGCTGGAGCATTCTTCATCCCAAAGGGTATCTTTGTGAACTCATACAAGCCAAAAGGAGTCACAAAGGCTGACTTCTCTCTAGCACTGGGAGTCAAGGGCACCTGCTAGTAATCCTTGGTAAGATCAATGTTTGTAAGATACTTAGCCCCACCCAGCTGCTCTAGGAGCTCATCTGTCCTAGGCGTGGGGTAAGCATCCGACTCTGTGTGACTTATTAATTTCCTGTAGTCCACAAAGAACCTGGTGCTGCCATCCTTCTTTGGCACCAGCACCACTGGGGAGGCCCAGGGACTGTTGGACTCTTGAATCACTCCAAGTTCCAACATCTCCTGTACCTCCTCCCTCAGAGTCTGTCTGACTCTATCAGGCACCCTATAAGGGGCCTGCCTAATAGGCCTTTGGAGTCCTGTATCCACCTGGTGCTGCACCATGTGGGTGCACCCTGGCTTCCCAGTGAACATGTCCCCAAATTCCTGCAACACTGCTCAGATTTCTCAAACCTGGGTAGAAGACAGCTGCTGGGACATTGCTACCCCTTCCACTGAGGTGTCATCCAAGCCTCAGGGAGGAGATCAGACCCAGATCTCCCTCAGACTCCTCCTGCAATCCACTACAAATGATCAGCACAAGGGCCCCCTTATCATGGTAACGTTTAATGTTAACATGGTACAATTTGTGCCCCTGCCATCTGCCTAGCAGTTCCACCATGTAGTTAACATCACTTACTTTTCTTACCACCTTGTAGGGTCCCTCCCAAGCTGCTTGCAGCTTGTTACGTCTGACAGGAATAAGAACCATTACCTGTTGCCCTACAGCATACTCTCTAGCTCGTACATTCCTGTCATACCACACCTTTTTCTGTTGTTGGGCTTCTGCCAGGTTCCCTGGGCCAAGCCCATGAGTTCCCTGAGCCTTGTCCTGAAACTTAGAATGAATGCCACAACAGACTCCTTGTAAGATTCGCACTCACCTTCCCACTCATCTCAAATTAAATCTAGAGGTCCCCTCACCCTATGCCAATACAGCAACTCAAAGGGTGAAAAACCTGTGGATTCCTGGGGAACCTCCCTGTAAGCAAACAACAGATGGGGCAAATATTTGTCTCACTCCCTCTTAAACTGATCTGCAAATGGCCGTAGCATGGACTTGATTGTAGAGTTTAACCTCTCAACAAGACCATTAGTTTGGGGATGGTAGGGGATGGTCTTCATGTGCTTCACCCCACAGGACTTCCACAGACAAGCCAGCAGGTCTGACATGAAATTGGCATCTCTGTCAGTCAGTATTTCTTTTTGGAAACCTACTCTGCTGAAAATCTCTAACAAAGCATTTTACACCTTCTCTGCCTCAATGGAGGACAAAGCCACTGCCTCAGGGTATTGTCCAGCATAATCCACTACCATTATGATATACTTTTTCCCTGGGGAACTTGGGGTACTCAGAGGACCCACAATATCCATAGCTACCCTTTGAAATGGCTCCTCAATCACAGGCAAAGGCATCAAAGGAGCTCTCACCTTGTCTCCTGCCTTGCCTACCTTTGGCACTGCTCACAGGACCTGCAGTACCCTGTTACATCTCTGGAAATTCCAGGCCAATAGAAGTTCTGCATAATATGCCTCTTTGTATGTTTTATGCCCATATATCCTGCAAAGGGAATATCATGGGCTATGGCTAGAAGCACCAGATGGTAGGCTCTAGGCACTTCCAACTGCTGTACTCTCTCACCTTCTAGCCCTCCCTCAGGGGTCCACTCTCTGTATAGTAACCCTTTGTCCCAGTATACAGATTCACCCTTTCCTTGAGAATCAGGCGCCTCCCTAGCTACCTGCCTCAGGCCTTGCAATGTAGTGTCTGAGAGCTGACCCTGTCTCAACTCTCACTTTGTAACCCTTCCCAGCTCCCCTTCCACAGGAAATCTAGCATCCTCTGACAGTGGTGCCTCATTGTCAGCCTGGGTACTACTACTCACCCCTACCTTTGCAGTCACTCTGTCCAAGGGAACATCAGTACCCACAAGCAGCTGTGGCTCACCTTCAGTTTCATTGCTAGAGAGTAGCTCCCTTCCTGAAATAACCACCTCACCAGTCCTGGCAGCAAGTATGCAATCTGTCTTGGTCTCTCCCAGGCTACCAGACTCACGTGCTCATCTCCTAGCCTCACTGTGTGTAACTGCATAAGCACATGGTACTGCCTCATCCAAATCCTTCCCTATCAGGACATCTGCAGGATGGCAGTTTAGTAGCCCTGTTGTCTCAAGACAACCTGCTATTGGCGTTTTGATTTTTCACTTACTGACTCCCTCATCTTTTGTTCCCCACCTTGCCTCTGTGGACATCTGTATGCCACATCGCCCCACTGGTTGCATTCAAAACATTTAACCCTAGCTCCTGGATATGTACTTGGATTAGTAGCTTCCCCTGCTACTGGCAGATTCTGTTGTGGTAGTCTATGCTGTCCACCATGGGTTCCTTTAGACCCATGAGCAGTACTGGGGGTTTCCTTCCTGTGCAGAGCTGCCTGCCTGCTAAGTATAGGTCTCCCTTTTTCTCCAGCTCATCTGAAGTAGCACATTGTTTATCAGCTAACCAGATCCTTATGTCCTCAGGCAAAGTGCTAAGGGCTTGTTCCCTCACCAAAAGGTCTGCCAGCCCTTCAAAAATTGTGACCTGACATCCACTCACCCACCTATGGAAATAAGTGCTCAGTTCAGCAACATATTCACACACACTTTCATCTGCCTTGCATCTATGCTCACAAAACTTATTTCTATATGTTCCATGTGTTAGCTTAAATAGTTCTAAAAGATTATTTTTACAGCAGTATAATCAAAACATGTAACGTCAGACATTTTGAACAGAACAGTTACAGCTTTACCATGGAGTAAGGGGGTCAGGAACCATACCCAGAGCCCTTGGCCAACTTCATACTGTTTACATACCCTCTCAAACAAATGAATGAAGCTATCAAAATTATCCCCCTCTTTAAACTGCAGAAGAATTGTACTGACCTTTTCTGCTTCTGGGGTCCATTTCCCTTCCCCATTACCTCTATGACTCTGGGGAAGAGCCAGCATCTCCTTCCCATGCTGCCTCTGCCTCTCTTGTTCCTCAGCTTGCAGATGTAACAGTTTCTCATTCTCCTCAGCCTGCAAACATTGCAGTCTCTCATTTGCATCTAATTCCACACTCCTGGCATCCAACTCAAGTCTGTTTAGCTACAGCTGGATTTTTAAGTCCACCGCAGAAAGGTTGAGCTGTCCATTCTCTGAGAGGATTATATCTCTACTGCCAGTCTGATTGTCCTCCTGGTTGCTGTTTTCTGATGCAGCTGTAACCAAGGCTGCAATCACGTCTGCCTTAGTCAGGTTTCCATGCACCAGTCCCTTAGCCTGGCACATCTCCACCAGCTGGCTCCTTGTCAGCTTTCCATATTCCTCTGCTGACATGCTGCCTGTTCACCCTGACTAACTAAGCTAACAAAAGAAATAAAACTATTGTGATCTGAACTCTGAGTATTCACTGTATGGCTGTTTTAGAGTACAAAACACCTTCAAAGCTCACTGTACACAAGCTACAGGATTTACTCTACGTACACCACTACAAGCCATTTAGTATTTGCCACCTAATTAACATGTGATGTGGATATCCCACCGCTGCCAAACACAAATGTGATGCCCATGCCCTGGCCCAGAAATCAAGGAGCCTCAATCCTCACCACTAACACCAGAGAGGGTGTCTCATATGTGAGGAAAGGATAACAAATACACACAGTAAAGTGCAATTTCCCTCAAGAGCACACAGAGATCAGAGTCAGTCCGGGGTTGGTCACTCCCTTGCTCTCCAGGTCCCCAATAAGACTCCCCACTAGCACAGCTATAGGGTCCAGATCTCAGTGTAGCTCGGCAAACTAAAATCTCCAGCACCCTCTCTGTCCAACCAGTGCTTCGTGTCCCTTCTCAAGTAGCTGACACACACACTTTGAGATAAGTTTATACAACCACACAGACACTCCTGGGGAAAGCTGGCACAGGTTCTCCAGCTGTGCCCCCTTTTCTAGACTATACGGTAGTACCCTGCCACCACCCAGCTAATAATTATCAGCTACTCAAAGGCCCTTAAAAGGGTGTCCAATTATTATTGTTCAATATTATTATCCAATTGATAAGTGTGACTAATCAGTCAAGGCTTATTTAGAGTGACTTGGATAGTAAACCCTATAAATATGCAATGTACTCTAGAGCTTAACTTATCTCTACACAAACCAGCCACAGTTAAAAGGTTTTAAAATATTTAATAATAAATAATTAAAACCACAAGACAATACTTTCTATTACACAGTCAGTGCTCGTCAAGAGTTCACAAATCACACAGAAATACTTAAAATAATTCAGTAGTACAGTTCTGACATAACAGAAAAACACTTAGTCTAATCTTTCTAGATTCTAGCTATCTCTAAAAGAAAACACAAGTCTAATATAACTTACATGTGAGCAAGAGGCAGTGCTGTGTGTTGGATGAGCAAGACAAAAATGCTTAATAATCTCTGGTTCTCTCTGTTTAAATTGAAATTGCAGTTCTTGATAAACATTACATCATTCTTTTACACTTTCCTGGAGTTCCCAGGCTGCACATTAACTGAATTTACATTCTTAACATCTCCTTTTGTTATCTTGCAGCTGGTCAGGAAACAGAGCAATAAAAATACATTTGCATGTTTAAATCTAGCAATTTAACTCTTGGTTAAAACAATAGAAAGAACGTCTTCGTCTTGACGGACTGGAGCTGACTTTAGATCAAAGGGTCACAACATGCTTTTACTGGGTCAGTATAGAGCACTGTTGCCACAATTTTGTGACGGCATTTTTTTCATTTAAGATAACAAGCCTGTGATTCACATTATTTTTTTAAATTAGGAAAACAAGTCTGTAGTTCAACATTCCTATTTACAAATGACAGAATTATCTATAAAATTCTATCTGGCTAGGCTGGCAGCCTTCACCCTTCTCTACCAGTCTTCACAACGTGAAATAGTAATTCCAGTGGAACTGGTAGGTCATGTTTCTTGTTATTGAGAAGGTAGCCTGAGATATTTTCTGTGCCCATCAATGCAGTGTTCTTGGCTTTAAAGAAAGCATTAGGGACCTGTTCCCTAATGATTATGTGGGGAGTTATATTTGATGGTATTTCCTGAGAGGAGGTTAATGGGGAAAGAGGGGGAAAGTTACAGCTGACTTTGTCTGCCAATAGGTTTGCTATATCTTCCGGCTCAGTATAGGTGACTCCATTAACAATGTACTCTGCACACAACTGTGTATTGCCTTTGAGATGGCGGACATAGCTAAAGAATACCTTGTGGCTGTCCTTGGCCTTGGAGGCCAAATTTGGCTCAAATCTGGCTTTGGTAGAGTTTAATATTCCTCTGATTTGTTTGCTTAGTATTATGAGAGTGCTTTTATCTTGCTGGGTGTGACATCTTCTAATTTTTGCAGTGATTTTTCTCCATCTGTTATAGAGCCTATTGGTGTTGTGATTCCACCAAGGTGGCTTGTTTTTTGAGTTAGCTCTGTATTTATTCCCAGTGGGTACAGCTGCCTCTATGCAGCTATTAACATACTTGTATAGGTTTTCTGTGAACAGTTCCACTTAGGCAGCAGTGTTCTCAGGGTTTATGAGGGCTTGAAATGTTGCCAAGTTTTCATGTAATAGTAGGAAGTTAGCCTTTGAGCAGCATTTAAATATTGCAGGGTTAACCAGTGTTCTGGATTTTATTTTTACTTCAAAGGAGACCATTTTGTGGTTTGAACTTACCAGAGAAGACATTATATTAGGGGGTGTGAAGTACTCTCCCATATTAGTGAGGACCAGATCCATTATGGCTCACCCCTGGTCAGTGTACTGACAATCTGTTCCAGGGAGTTTGGGTTTGCAAAATCCAGGAATCTCTGTGCCTGCATGTCTGGTGTCATATATGATTCCCAGTTAATAGTGAGGTAATTGAAGTTGGCCATGAATATGGTATTGGGTTGGATGATGAGCTTTTGCAGTAAGCTGAAATACATGCTGTAGCTTTCCTGGGTCATAGTGGGAGACATATAGCTATAAAGGAAGGGGTATGAGATTTTGCCTGTGGTGATTTGAACACAGAAAAGCTAAAGTGCATCAGCCTGTGTTATACAGTGAATAAGTTTTCTTAAAAGTAAAAAATCAACAGTTAATATTAGGTAATTCTCAAATCGTTCAAGAGCTTCAACTGAACTGTTCTATAGCATAAAATATCATCTACAAGCATACATAAATAAAACATCTTTAAGATATGGGTTTCAAGATTTAAACTGACATAACTTAATTAGCTTCATTAGTGCCCATTGCTACTCCATTCTTCTGTATGTAGTAGCAGCCCTGAAATGTTTCCAGTACTCATTGTGGTAATTAGCATATAGTTTGAATATGAACATTAGTACAGTCGATACTGAGATTCAAATTCTGTCTAATGGCCTCTAGACCATAGCTGTTAAGAATCATCATACACAGAGAATCAATATCCAGCATAACAAATAAATATGTATCGGCAAAATTATCCTTTCTTAAAAAATCTGCAATATCGTTAATAATACTTTGCACATTTTTTTAACATTCCTTTCAATTTATCCACCTAATGTATGGATATAAGTTCAGTAACCCAACCTCGTGATGAAACAATCAATCTAAAAGGAGGATCATTAAGGTTTTTTATGGCTCTTTGGTAAACCATCGATAACTCTTACCAGGGGATGTGTCACATTAAAAAATTGCAATAATTCCAATTCCAGTGAGACATTCAGATTTATACTATAGATATAAACATGTTCAGAAATGAGCTTATCCACTAGGGACTAAATATATATATATATATATATATATATATATATATATATATATATATATATATGTATATATATATATATATATATATATATATATTCATCCTGCAGATATTCCAACATAGTATCAATAAATTTAACTCTATCCATCACTGCTATAGCCCCACCCTTATCAGATGATTTGATGATTAATTCTGCATTATTCTTTAATGATTTTAAAGATTCTCTTTTTGTGTTAAATTATTGAAGCCATTCGAATTCATATTAGAACACTCAAACATATCATATAAGTCTTTTTCACAAGCTTTTTGAAAAACATTCACTACTGGATGATTAATTGTGATGAAAGTACTAGGTTTCCTATAAGATCCTGGTTGAGTCAATTTATGTGTAGAAAAAATAACTTTGAGGGTTAGGTTCCTTGCAAACAGTCTCAGATCTGTTAGACAATCTGAAATATGCCCATTCTCAGCTGTAATAAAAGTCAAACCCTTATTCAATATTTCCAATTCAGTATCAGTCATCGAATAAGAGGAAATATTATACACTATGTTATTGTTAATACCTTGGTTAAGTTTGTGATCTGCTCCTCATCCTTGTGCTTTGGTACATTTTTCCTTTTCTTTTGCCTTTTCCTCCTTGCATTTGCTCCTCTGAGGCATGGATAAAGGAACCACAATTGCAAGTACTGTGAAATCAGTGCTCACTGGGTCAAGTGCCATTACATCATTTTTATCAACTCATGGGGAAAACGTGGGAGCAGAAGATGATAATGTGATTTCCACATTATTGTTTATCTCCAAGCCTGCTATATATGAGTCTCAAGTTTACTGGCCAAGTTAACACATTCCCCTGTTCAAAATCTCACTTATCACACTGTAGTGTACTCTTCTTAGTAGCAATCAAACCCCTTAGAATGACACCAGGAACTAAGTCATTTATTAAAGTCAGTCATTTTCTGTTCTTATTGTGACATCATGCTTGGAGAAGGTAAAATGCTGCTTAGTGCTAGCTTCATACCAGCCTGGGACACGTATTCCAAAAGCTTCATGATGTCACTCTTCATATAGTCTAGGGATGTACTTATCAGGTAATTTACACCCACATGGACTATGACTGAGTCATACTGGTACTTCTGGTCCAATGATCTGAGTGTGTGTGCATAATGTGGCAGATCCTGGCCTCTGATAAGCAAATGACCAAGACTCTCTCCTTACTCAGCCTGGTGAGAGGGATACCAGTGTGTCTCACAACGGAGTCTCCAATGACCAGAAATGTTGGGTTGTGTGGTGGATTGCCTTATGGGTTGAAGACGAGGTTCCATGAGATGTGGCTGTATGTGTTGATGTGTGTGTTGTTTTGAAAGAGTGCATTCGGGGCTGCTGAGAGGTTTTGTTATGAGTTCTTCATCTTTGGTTGTTTTAGGAAGTTTACATTTAAATGTCTCAGCATATTTGGATCTATTCATTTGGTTCATACTGTGTGTGATGAGTAAAGAGTGTGCACTACTGACTATTTGACTGAAATTAGGAATGAGAGCTTTGCCTCCAGTGACATTATGTAAATGCATCTCTCTCATACTTTACTAGTTTATTTGACAGTTAGCTGGTTGTCAGTAAACATGATACCATTTCTACATTGGCTCAGGATGCCCATATCTACCAAGTTGGTAACGGAGATAGTGGGAAAGTTCATATCCATGGCAACAGGTCCTTTTTAACTGATTAGATGGTTGCAGTGAGGAATATAAAGTAATGTCAAGAGAATTTACTTTGTAAGTCAGGAGGCAGTGTTTGTCACTGCAAACTAGTTACCCAGTGTACAACCTGGTATTGGTGAAATTTCAAGGGTGCTTTTACAGGAAAAATGTCAACTCAAGGTGTCTGCATCTACACAGGGCACTGCCAGGCACTTGAAAGGAAACTACTAAAGCAGACCCTAATGATTTATAGATGAAATATTTAGGGAGGTATTCTGAACTTAGGTTTGACAGAAAATAATCAAGAAGTACTTACTGAAAAGAAAGAATTAACTTTGTTAACAATGATGAAACAACAGGATTCACCTGATTGGCTAGTACCTGCTGGGATAAAATGCCCCTTTGTTGCTTCTCTCACCAAATGCAAAACAGTAGCAGCAATCCCAAGATGAAAAGCAGGCCACAGGCTCTTTGGTGATCCACATTTTTCCCAGATGATACAGGGGTCTGTAGGCTTCATGCAGCCTTTTCTTGGTAGATGCCTTGAATAGCAACCAGACCAATCAAGAAGGTCCCACACAATCACTGCTCAATTAGAGACAGTGATAAATCAATGCCCTGTGCTCCTTCTCTCACCAGGAACACTTATGAAATAGTTATCAGGGTGTCTGGTGATCAGCAGTCTCCTGGAAATAATATCCCTATGCTACTTCTCCCACAGTGGCAAAACAGAAGCACTAATGTCAAGATGACTACTGAGAGGCAACATGTGGAGTCTCTATTAATTAGTGGTCTTGGACTAGGTGTTGCAGAGCAGATTTTAAAAGCGAGATGGAAAAAAATGGGCTAGTTGTAAGAGATGCAGTGTGAACTAAGCAGTTAGATAAAAAAGAGGGGGTACTCAAGCTTTAGCAATCTAAGGGGAGAGCCATTAACTTTAAAAGAGCAGGATAGATTGCAAGGGGGTGGGAACTTTATATTCTAGCTCTATGGAATACAGTGGGACAGACAACAAATTTAAATAGTTGAAGGGGAATGACTTCACAAAATGATAATTTTGTGTTTACTGACAATAGCCAATGAAAGATGATTGGGAAGAAAATGTTGGTCAAATTAACATAAGGGGTGGACAGCTAGAGAGACAGTTGAGCTTAAAATGCAACAGCACAAAGGTGGGAGAGAGAGAGGGTAACATTTTAATTTCTGTGTGACTCACAAATGACACAGCTCTGGTCTCTTTCCAAGTGTAAATATGTAATTGAAAGCTGAATATAATTAAAACACAATGTAAATACAATACACCACAATATACAGAAATGAAGTAATACAAATTACAATAAAGCAAAAACAGGCTAACCTTTTCCTCACAGGGGTCTCTGACAGAGTCAAAGAGTTTTTCCAAATAAACCATTAGCATTTGCATTTAATTTGATGACTTTGTTGATAATGTCAAAATGTAAAATGGTACTGAAAGCTTCTGGTAGATCAGAAGAAGTGGTGTGTACTGATTTGTTCCCATCCGACACTTCAGTGACTTTTTTAAAGGAGTCCGCTGTTTATCAGACAGGATATTGTTTTCACAAACCCAAACCAATTTTTGTCTAGAGATTGTAAGCTGAAATATTTTTGTTTATGAATTCCATAATGATGGTCTTAAACTAGATGCTAAAAATGCATAATTGTACCCTTTGAGAAATCGGCCATCCCATCCAATTACCGTGTTGATTATACGCTCCTAAAAGTTGACCCAGTGGTCATGGATCTAGGTACAGAAGTAGACAGTAGCCTTGCATTCTGCAACCATGTTGCCACTGTGGTGAGGAAATTATTTTATGTTGTGCAACTTATAAGTAAGAGCATGACATCTAGGTCCAAAGAAGTTATTATCTCCCTGTACTCTGCCCTTATCAGACCAATCATAGAGTACAATGCCCCCTTTGGTATGTATCTGACCAGGCATATGCAGCAAGTAGAGCAATCTCAGGGGTTCCTTACAAAAAGAACACAAGGTGCAACAAACCTGTCTTATGCAGAGCACCTTAGAGCCCTTTCCCTCTTCTCAGTCTCCTATAGATTGTTGAGGGGTGATCAATGCCTGGCTTACAAGGCATCTGCACACCCCACACTTATGAATCTCCTGCATATTTGTAAGTCAAACTGTACTAGAAATACAAGGTCTAAGGACCAAACCTTTGCCTGTGATTTAAGCAGAATATGCTGGAGAGACAGATATGTGTCCCAGAGACTGCCCCTCTTATGGAACAGGCTTTCCATCCATGTGAAGCTGAGTTTGTCTATTACCCAGTCTAAGCACAACCTAGACGAGTGGATGGGGAATAGGAAATGTATACTGGACCTGGCCCCTATGTGCCTTGTGAACTGAAGTAGTTTATAAATACCTGGCCCTCAATGTTCTACTTAGATATAGGACACCATTATTCTTTCACGAAAACTTGGCTAGGCTTAGAAAGGCCCCCTGGGTCATTAGCCTACTAGCACTTTTTGAATCTATGAATCTATGCACTCCATTATTTTACAAATAGGATGGGATAACTTATTTGTCTGTTGTTGCCAGTTGCCAGGATTAGTTTGGATCAATGTTTGGGAACAGAGGTGACCACAGATTCTCAACTCATTACAGCCGAGTGACGTCTCCAGGCATTTCTGCAGTTACCTCCTACTGCTCCTCTATGCGTCACATATTGCCTGTTAATATTTGCATTAATAATTCCAAAACCTTGCTACATACAAGGTATCAGAAATATCTTGAAGCATACATGATGACAAACACAATTGTATTGATATATGACCTCTGTCAATTAGCATTTGTTAGAAGTGTAAGGTGACAACTTAATTTTTTTAAAGGCTGAAGCCACACCCACTGGGAGTTAAAGGTACACCGTCAAAAGAGCTCTACTGGAGGGAATGAGTTAATACCTACAGCACAAAGCCAGTTTCACCTTAAAACAAGTTGGTGAGATTGTGCTTCATACTGACAAAGCAGCCAGACCCATTTTCTGGATCCATAAACCTAGTGTTCTTGGCCTTAGACTGTGGTCTTATGACCTTATCTAAGGTGATATCTGCGGTGAGTGCAAACACAATGACATATGAGGGAAAGGTTTGGGGTGTAGTAAAGTTTTACTTAAATGTATCTGCTAGATTCTTTGCTATCTCTTCTCTTGCTCGGTTTGGTAAAGTCTGAGTACTGTTTCTAAGGTTTCAAACATATCTGAAAAAGGCTTTATGGCTGCACTTTACAGAAGTGGAAATTCTCATTTCATACTTATTCTTGGTAGATTTGATTTTGCACCTAAGTTCTTTGTTTAGATTCTTAAGTTCACTTTTCAGGTATGAAGTATTCAGTTTATTTCTCTGAACAAGTTTTTTTGTTGTTGTTGTTGTTGCATAGTTTGTTTGTACTAGTACTTCATCATAGGGGTTTATTCCTAAACTTAGATTGTAATTGTGTTGGATAAAAACCATTGCCTGTATTCATGCACTGATGTGTGAACAGAAACTCATTTGTAAATGCAGCAGTGTTTGCTACTGGGTCCTCATGGGGACGGAGATTGTTAAATTGCATCATATCATCAGCTAGCTATAGCAGTTGCCTTTCAGAAAACTCTAAACACCATAGAGTTTGTGAGTAAGATGGGTTTGGTCCTCATAGCAAATATTACTGAACAGTGCTCAGTGGGGTTAACTATGAATGAGGCTATATTTGTATGAATCAGATCCAACATTTCTGAGCCCTAGTTGGGGGGCATGCATAATCTGATTTATAGAGGTCTCTCTAATGAAATCTAGAAAACGTTGTGCATATTTATTTATAGTCATGAACATTCTCCAGTTTATGGATGGATAGTTGAAGCCCCCGCTAGGTTCACTGGAGAGAGACACTCATTTATTTAAGTATACCTCATGTGATGTGGCTGTCATTGAAAGAGATTCTATACTTGGCCAAGATATGGAGGAGCTTAGTGTAACCATTTTTTTTGTAAAAGCACTGAAGTGGTGTGATTTCATAGGAATATGGATACAGTGTCATCTTTACCACAGTCAGTCCAGTAATCTTTAGTCTTCTAATCAGAGCAAATATTCATGTAAACCCAGGATCAGCTTTCAATAACAATTTTCCAGTAATCAGAACACATTCTCAGTTAGTGCTATGAGTATAAATAAACTAGATCAGATTACTTTCCTCCACTCCTTAGGTTCATAGGTTCATACTAGGCTATCTCCCTAGGCATTTATAAGCCTAGCCAGAGTGTGTTTGGCTTTCGCCACCCATTTTAAATTAATTTTGCTATGCCCTTTTTCGAGGTTAGTATACTGTGCCTCTGTCTAACAGTGACACAGAAGTGATACCCGGGGTAAACCTAAGATCTCCCATCCATTCATCAAGATTCCTCTTGAAGAGAGTCAATGAGGGACTCTGCCTAACCTGGACTGGGATTTTATTCCAGAGTGAATGGAGCCTCTGGGTTATGAATCTGTCCCTCCAGCATGTCCTATTTATTTCAGTGCTGAGGTTCAAGTCTCTCGAGTGCGTAGCTCAATGGGATTTGGATTTTCTGCAGTGCAGCATGTCCATTAATTCCGGGTTGAACATGGCTTTATACATCAGGCAGAGATGGCCTCTGAGCAGGCGGTATTCCACTGAGTAGAGCTGGAATTTCTTTAACCGAGCAGCATATGGCATCTGTTTGAGCCCTTTGATCCTCTTGGTGAGGTACTTTTGGGGTCTTTCCAGTTGCTGCAGATGTCTGGTAAGGTACATCCCAAAAGGAGCATTGTACTCAATTATGGGCCTGATGAGGGATGAGTAAAGAGGCACGATGACCTCCCCTGATCGAGATGTGAATCCCTTCATGATTAGGTGGGCTATATAAAATTTTTTTCTAACCACTTTGGCCACGTGGTTGTCAAATGAGAGACTGCTATCAACTTGGGTCCCCATGTCCCTAATTACATCTTCTGTACTTAATGGATTACCACCTATGTGGTAATTTGTGGGCACTTTGTTTTTGCCAAAGGGGATGACTATACACTTTTTGGCATTTAGCTTGAGGCCATGGCTCTGGCACCAGTTGTCTATTTCTATGAGGCCCTTTTGGAGGATGCTTGTGTCGGCTGGAGAGTCAATTATGGCACCCAGTTTGCAGTCATCTGCAAACTTGGTCAGCTACAGTCCTTCCGTGTTGGCCTGTACCTCCGAGAAATATATACCGAACAAGAGAGGTCCCAGGACTGAGCCATGTGGGATGCCACTTGTAACTGGTTTGGAGTCTGACATGGATCCAGCAATTCTAACCATGTGGGTTCTGTCCTTGAGCCAGTTTGCAACCCATTTAGTGACATAGGGGTTTATATTTAAGCTGGTGAGCTTATCTATAATGCCCGAGTGGGGTATTGTATCGAAGGCTTTTGCGAGGTCTAGATAGGCTGCGTGGACCGCCTTCCCCTTGTCAATGGCCTTGGTGACTGTTTCAAAGAAATCAACCAGGTTTAAGAGGCAGGATCTGCCCTTAACAAAGCCGAACTGGGTAGGATCCAGTGCCTGTAGGTGCCCAATATCTTTATTTATGAGGTCCATGATGATCCTTTCCATAGCTTTGCAGACCAAGCTAGTCAGGCTTATGGGGCGATAGTTTCCAGGATCTGTTGAGGCACCATCTTTGTGGAGAGGGACCACTGTTGCTGTATGCCACTCTTTGGGTACATATCCTGTAGTAAGGCTGAGATTGAACAGTAGTTTTATGTTTGGGTTTAGCTCTTCTTGGAGTTCATGTAGGACGCAGCCCGGGACACCGTCTGGTCCCATTGATGCTGTGTTTTTTGCTTTGGAGAGGGTGGCTCTTACCTGAGCATCTGAGATATCAGGGGGCAGCACTCTGTTGGGATAGATATTTGCCCTTTTGGTGGGGAGGGGCGGAAAATTTGCGCTGAACCTGTCAGCTAGGATGTTGGCAATGTCTGTGGGTTTGGTGTATTTTTTGTCATTTTGGACTAATTCTGAGCATATCTGGGAATTCCCACCCAGGTTCCTAACATAACTAAAGAAAGCCTTGTAATTATCCTTAGTGTCCTGTGCAATTTTTCTCTCGAAGCTGGCCTTAGACGATTTTATGAGTGCCCATAGTTTTTTGCTAATACTGATCAGAGATGCCTTCCCTTTTTGGGATTTTGCTCTATCATGTAGTAGCTTCCTCCTTCTATTGTATAGTTTGTTTATGGCTGGAGTCCACCAGTCAGGACGTCTGCCTTTGGAGGATTGGGTCTTGGTTTTATTTGGGATTGCATGATCCATGCATTCCTGAAGGTGTTCATAGAATGCGTTTATAAAGGATTCTGCGGTCTGGTCCGCATTTTCCACAGGCCCGGGGGCTTTGAACGATTCCATCTCAGTTTTGAGGAGTGTGAAATTTGCTTTAGAGAAGTTTTTCACTGTGGTTTTCTGGGCAGGGGCTGGGTTCGGGATGTGAATCATTCTCCTGACCTAGTATCTGTCACCGTCACTGAATGTTGCTTTAAAAATGAAAGGTCCAATATCCAACACTTCTTCACAGACAATAATTACACCTTTGGCTCCAGGCCAGGTAACAACTCAAGAGGTGGAACCCTATCCCTTTGTAATTCTCACATTAAAATTACAATTATTATATTATTAGGTCTGGGAGTTGGTACAATGGTTAAAGAGTTAAACTCACAAACACAATGTATAGGGTTTGGCTCTCACTTTTGGATGGGAAATTTCCTAAGCTTAAAATGGCTCACAAGGGCAGTTAGCCTAGTACTTTGCTATGAACCTATGAACCTATGAACTATTGCTTAAGCTAATGCCACTTCAAATTCTGAGCAAAATTGGTTACTTATAAAACTAGTAGTAGTTTACCAGCCATCACTTCCTCTCTTAAAAAAAATCCAGTCACCCTTGCTCAAGATTATTTCTACAGCAGCCAGGCACAAAAATGAAATCATTATGGAAGATTTCAGTCTAAACCTTTTAGCACCTTGTCCTAATGATATTGCTGATTTGCTGATTGTTAGCTGATCTATATCTCAATCTGCTTACTGCAGAACCAACTTGTCCCAACCTACATTTCAACTACCACTCACCTCTAGATCTCCTAATGACTAATCAGTCCCTCTAATCATTTCCTCTGTAGTTATTCACTCTCCATCTAGTGATCAGTGCCCATTATTATAAGCATAAATAAGTTAGCACAAAGATATCACCCTGAACTGATTCCTTTCACACCTAAGGCTTCAACAAACACATAGCCATGACAGAATGGTCTACTCAGAAGGCCCTGACTTTCAAATGGAAAACCTAAGATCCTCCTCCAACTTCAAGGCTTTTATTCTGGCAGCTAGCTCAGAGGACTAAATCTTGGAACTTATAATGAGGTGTTTCATGTCGTCAGAGTATAGGGTTTGATTCCATCTCATGTCGTCAGTGTATAGGGTTTGATTCCATCTCATGTCGTCAGTGTATAGGGTGTGATTCCATCTCATGTCGTCAGTGTATAGGGTTTGATTCCATCTCATGTCGTCAGTGTATAGGGTTTGATTCCATCTCATGTCGTCAGTGTATAGGGTTTGATTCCATCTCGTCGTCAGTGTATAGGGTTTGATTCCATCTCATGTCGTCAGTGTATAGGGTTTGATTCCATCTCATGTCGTCAGTGTATAGGGTTTGATTCCATCTCATGTCGTCAGTGTATAGGGTTTGATTCCATCTCATGTCATCAGTGTATAGGGTTTGATTCCATCTCATGTCGTCAGTGTATAGGGTTTGATTCCATCTCATGTCGTCAGTGTATAGGGTTTGATTCCATCTCATGTCGTCAGTGTATAGGGTTTGATTCCATCTCATGTCGTCAGTGTATAGGGTTTGATTCCATCTCATGTCGTCAGTGTATAGGGTTTGATTCCATCTCATGTCGTCAGTGTATAGGGTTTGATTCCGTCCACCTTCTTTTGCCTACTGTTTGACTCTGAGTAAGTCATTTAAACAGACAGTGCTCTTGGGGAACCCCTGGAAAGGGAGAATTGTGTCCAGTAGGCTTACCTAGTCAACAAATAGGTAAAATAAAAGAAGACAAATTCTTTCTCTCTACTACAATGCTGTGCAAACACAATGAAAATAAAGCACCAGTAAAATGTTTCTGTTGTTGCACTGGGTACTAAAATTCTAGTGTGTGGTTTTAGAACTTTCCTTAATTAGCAAACCAAAACAGTTATCGAGCAAAATAAATGTTCAAACTATCTCTAAAACCTCATAACAACTTCTGGTACCCTTCACTGCACACAAGAGCAGTTCTCCAGTGTTAACTTCTTTTAATAATGCAGTAACCACCACACCACTTGCCAGACCATCCCCTGCCTCCATCCCTTCCACCTCTCTTCATACTACTAATTTACTTTAAAGATGTCAAACAGAATGACACTGACCCAGAATGACACTGATCATATTCCTAATCAGATTCCTTTTGATGCCCCAATAGGTTCTAAACATTTTAAACCATATTTCACATACTACTGCAAATAATGCACCACCATCTCCTTACCGCACATTTATAATCACTCTTTTACTCAAAACATAATGCCCAAGTCTGATAAACTGTATTAGTAAAACCATTACCAAAACAAACCAACCCAGCTAGTGCATTTAATTTTGTACCCATCTGAAAATATTTGAAAAGATTATTAACATCCTATTTTAAAAATACATTCCCCGGCACATTAGGGTAAAAAAATGGCATAGAGATGAGAATTGTTTGTTACAATGTTGCACTGTGCAGCTGCCCTTCGTCCTTCAGAGAAATCAGAAGCTTCCCAACATTCTGACACACTACAAAAGGTCACATAGTCTGTATCATTTGATTGACTTCTTGGTGTCAGAACATAAAAACTGTTACACAGAACACAAGGACGGACAAGAAGCATGTGGCTGGCGATGGAGAATAAGCTCGGCTTGTAACATTGTTGTCAACAAGCCTTTTGTTGTTTGTTTCCTAGTACACCATTTTTTTCAGTGTAAATATTTTGAATAAAACAAAGTAGTATCTGATGTAATTTGCCCTGAGTGACTTTTTTGCAGCATTTGAATTACGCTATAGTAAAATTATTTAAGAAATGTAAATACCACAGAATAAACAAAACATAAAGGGGCTTTTTGTATAAATATTGAACTAGTCAGCTATTAACCGCAAAAGAGCTGTCATATGTTTTAAAATTAAACTTTCTTTCATTTTGTGCTTAGCAACATACAGGCTTGTGGAAATTCGTCATTCATGGATGGCAATAAAAGATTTATGTCAAGAAAGACTGTACTGATTTATGTACTACAGTACTGTCAACACATGTTAACACTGATACATTTCAATTCCTACTATTCTGTCATTTGAAGCAGCCACTTAAACAAGTGAAATTGTAATGCGAAGCTAACTTTACCTGAAGCTTAGTCACAGCAAGAAAAAGATTGTTGTACTAGTACATATATTGCAATTAAAACAAGAATACAATTGAGCTCCAGCTTGCCAAATAAAATATGAACACACATTTTATGAACAAGTTTAGTCAATAGAGAAGCTAACAACATGGTCTTTCACCTATGACCACTTTTCAGTCTTTTGGTTTGTTTTCCTAACCAAGCAAGTATTCATTTTCTAAGGATCTGCTGACAACCTTTATTCAAATGTTCAGCACTGATGCCGTATTTCACAATTTTTTTGTTATGACTGCCTACTTGTTTCTGTGCATTTTCAGTCTGATTAATATATTGCTACAGGTCTTCACTATAAAGGATAAAACATACTGGTGTTAAATATGCTAATTCTATACACCCAACTCCTTAAACTTAAACCAAGTACTCCATCAGCTTACCTCTTTCCAGCTGAATACCTGCAAATGGCAGCTGGAGTACTTGCCTACCCAATTGCTATACTAATAAACAGAACAATTACAGAATGTTCCATCCCATATCTGTGGAAAGTGTCACACATTATACCCCTCCACAAGGGAGGTAACTCAAATGAACTCTCCAACTTCCGCCCCATAGCCCTACTTTCCCCACTAGCAAAAATTATGGAGAGATGTATTCACCGTCAAATACTTGATTATCTTCTCCAAAACCACCTACTAGTGGAATGCCAGCATGGCTTTAGGCCATTCCATAGTACAACTCAGCACTCCTATCCTTTTCAGACTGCATTAATAAAAACCGTAACAACAACTTACTGTCCTCAGCCCTCTTTATTGACCTCTCAAAGGCATTTGATATGGTGAATCATCAACTACTGTCAGATACACTTACATCCTTTTCGTTTGACACCCAAACAGTCAAGTGGTTTATCTCCTACTTACAAAACAGACAGCAAGCAGTCCTTTGGGAAAAGAAACTATCCACTCAGCTCCCTATCTCTCTTGGTGTCCCTCAAGGCTCCATTCTGGGACCTCTCCTATTTACCATTTTCATTAATGATCTGAAAACATCCATTCTACAGGCCACCTGCATTCAATACGCCGACAACTCAACATTAATATGTAGCGCCTCCGCATCTGCAGAGCTTCAAACCAAGACCCAAACAGTATTTAACTTAGTAGAAAAATGGTTCCATCAACGCTGTCTCCCCCTTAACCCCCAAAAAAAACTAAACTATTATTATTCACTCCCACCCTAAAGTCTACCACTATTAACTCTGCAATCACATCCAACAATGGTACTAAAATAGCTCCCGACATAACTACCAAACTTCTAGGTATAACAATAGATAATAATCTTAACTTTGACACACATATTAACCTAACTATTAAATCAGTTAATAAAAAACTCGGTTCCCTTTATAGACTTAAACCCTTTCTCACAGCTTCAACTAGGTCTACTATTGCCCAAACTCATGTACTTTCCACCCTTCTCTATGCCTCCCCAATTTATACAAACCTCTCCAAAAGCAATATCAATAAATTGGCAACATCTTATAATAACATAGTCAGATTTGCCACTGGATCCCCATTTAGAACCCATCACTGCCAGAATCTCAAACTACTAGGTTGGCTGGAATTGCAAAGTCAGCTTCTTATACAGCAACTTATACAATTATTCATAAAACTCTGCATCATCCCACACATACTCCCATACTCTGTAAGCTTATTAGCCCATACAAAAACCTAACAACCCTACGATCTGCCAATAGAATACTAGTATCTACCTTAAAAGCCAACAACAAGTCTGGGGACTGCCTGTTCACTAACTCGGTTGGTAACATTTGGAACAAGCTTCCAACTGAACTAACATCCCTTTCATCCACTGTACTGTTTAAAAAGCAACTAAGAATCCTCCTAAACTCACAATGGTTATGCCCTTGCACTAATTCTGACTGACCGTATTCACCTCATCCATGACCACCTCTGTTGGCTATTATACCTCTCGCTGTTGCTTTGTTTTTTTTCTCTCTGTTAATCTACTGAAGAAATACACTTCCTATGGTACCAGTAGGTTGATAGACATATATATATATATATATATATATATATATATATATATATATATATATTTATAAACTCCCTAAACTGTTTTTTGTATCTGTTTTGTATAACTATCAATGACTTGTATATTGCTTAGCATGTAATCACTTTGTAATTTTTTTTTAGTAATGTCTTGGAGCTTTTCTCCCCGGGCCGCCACTGAAAATGGACATATATCCAGTCGGACTATCCCGGTCAACAAATGTAAAATAAAATAAATAAATAAATAAATATACAGCAGGAACATAGTGTCCCTAACCATAAGTCACTTATGTCATTCTGTACTATTTAATGACTGGCTGCAGTCTAGATCATTGGTATGATATTTTGTTTTGAGCTAGAATGCTACCTGCAATAACTTCATGTTGTATGGAACTTGAAACTAAAAATTATTTCATGTCTTCATCGGACAGCAATGACACATATGAATCATATGTTGTTGAAATAGGTTTCGCTCTATCAGATCTGTAAAAGTATTCTATAGAATTATATGCAGGAAATATATGAGGGTGCTTAACTTTCCTTAAACTGAAGGGGTCCAAATGGAGGGATGATAAAATCTGCAAGCAAATGAGAGTAGTATTTGTGGAACTGAATTCATCCTTATGTCTTGGTGGGTACCATCACAAGCTGGACCCTGTTTTTACAAAATCTCACCAAGACAACTCTCATACATAGGCTGTATTTTATACAGCATATATCATGGACAGAAGTAGGTTAGAATAAAAAACACAGCTGGACACAAGTCCCAGGATAAAAAAGTGCCCAATCCTGGTAGGCACACTGGAGCCAGAAATGGAAATAATGGCAGTGTACAATCCTCGGGATACATAAACATTCATACAATGGGGTTAGGCCAAGCACAAAGAAAGGATGGGGCCCCTCTTTTAGAAGGAAGTAGCAGACCAAAAAAAAACACAAAAATCGACAGGCCAAAAAGAGCCATAAAGATAATAAAGTGGACTATTGAGAATAAGAAATAAATTATGTCTTGTTATTAGTATGCAAGAAGCCCAGAACTTGATAAAAGATATAAAAAATAAGAGAGAAATCTGAGGAAAGAAAAATACTTGCACAATGAAAACTCTCAAAAGCTTCAAATGTATGAAAAACATTATAAAGACCAAGAAACCATGGGCCATTTGGAAAAAGAAGTGACTGAAGAAATGGAAAAGTACAAATAGAAGGCACAAAATTTAGAGATTTTTGAAAGGTATGAAAAAGAACCGTGGATATGGGAAAGAAAAAGAGATCTGATATGGTGCAATATTTATGCAAATGAGAAAGCCAAACTAATCAATACAAAAAAAGCAGCTCTAAAGATATTTGAAGAGAAATACAGGCAACCAGATATGGAAAATTTCACAATACAAAAAAATAAGATGACAGAGGGAGAATGTAGAACAAACATGTAATAAAGTAGAAGTTAAATGGAAGCTGAAGTTATGGTATACCCGAATAGTGAAGGATTTAATGTAGAAAATCTAACACAGCTTATATCACATCATGATGGAACAATGAGTCTCCAAAGTAAAGAAAAACAGGAGGAGCGGGAGACATCTGAAGTAGAAATATGGATGTGGGAAAGAAAAAGAGATTTAATTTGGTGTAATATTTATGCAAAGGAGAAAGCAAAACTAATGAATACAAAAAGAGCAGCACCAAAGATATTTGAAGAAAAATACAGACAGTCATCTGGATATAGAAAATTTTACAATATAAAAAAATAAGACAACAAAGGGGGGAGAAGAACAGAGGGTTAGTAATAGACAAGTTAAAGAAATAGAAACTGAAGTTTTGTATTACTTGAAAACTGAAAGATTTAGTGTAGAAAATGCAACTCTGGTAACGTCACAGCATGTTAGAGCAATAAGTCCCCCAAATTAAGGAGGAACCAGTGGAACGTGAAGCATCTGATCAGTTGCCATATGAAGATACTTTGGAGTCTTCACTAGGAAACCAGAATAGAAGTTCAGCTGGAGTTGGAGGAGCAGGAAACTGTGGCAACTCTGACACAGTCAATGTGGTGGAGTGATAGCCAGTGAGTTCCCACATGAAAGAGAAACAGATAATGCAGAATGAAGCTGATGAGAATATGTCATACCATGATGTTCAGTTTTGTAGAATTCCCATAGAAAAAGGAGAACAAATAATGTGGCCTTAGTTTAGAAGAAAATGATCTAAGGGAAGATCAATTAAATAAACAGATTACAGAAAGTCAAGGTGGAGGAGTGTCAATATTCACCAAGGATATTCACACCACCAGGCTAGTTGCCCAACACAATGTGTCTGAAATTCTCCAGGTGCAACTAACACTAGGTAAGACTTCAATTCAAATTGTAGCTTGCTACAGATCCCCCACCATACCCCAAGATTCTCACTACACCTTTCTAAATATACTGGAAAATATTAAGATAGAACCAAGCACCCTAGTACTGGGTAATTTTAACTACCCTGCCATTAACTGGGAAAGCTACTCATGTAACAACACCTTTGCCCAACGGTTCTTGGAATTCATAAATTCCAATGCCCTGGATCAACTAAATCATAGTCCCACCAGGGGCTCCAATATCCTAGACCTAGTCATTACTAACATGGGAAATCAATGCTCCACACCTATTGTCACCCCCTCGTTAGTCACGTCTGACCATAAGCTAATCACCCTTAACATCCACATCCCACCCCCCAGTAAGGAAACCTCCATAAAAAAACTTCTCCAAAGCCAACTTCATGCTACTCAAGTCAGAAGTGACAAACTTCATGACACCCATGCAGACGGGAGCTGAAAGTTCAACTGCTGAATCCTACACTAAGGCACTGTACGAGCACATCCACTCATGCATAAATCGTGCCATCCCAAATAGAACCAAGATGCTCTCATCCAAAAAAAAGAAGCCAATCTGGTGGTCCCCTGCCATAAACAAACTTTACAACAAAAGGAAGAAACTGTTGCAGAAAAGAGGAAAATCCCAGGATGCAAAAAACTTCCTTACCAGCCTCAGTAAGAAATTGAGATCCCTCATAAAATCCTCCAAAGCTACTTACAAAAATAAAATTGCCAAAGATTCCAAAGACAACAACAAGGCATTCTATAACTATGTCAAGAATCTAAATGGCAATGCTCAGGTCTGCTCTGAGCTAAAACAGAATGGCATTAAATATACTGATCCCAAGGATATTGCCAATATCCTGGCAGATCGATTCAGTGCCAACTTCACCCCCCTCTCACCCCCTAAATGGCCCATCTCAATACCGGAAGATTGCCAAATTCCGGTAATAATGGCCACACAGGTAAAAAACGCACTCTCCAAAGCTAAGAATACATCATCCATGGGACCAGATGACATCTCGGGCTGTGTACTACATGAACTACAATTTGAACTGGCACCTCACCTAAGTGTCATGTTTAATCATAGCCTCACCTCAGGTTTCGTGCCCACTGAGTGGCGCACAGCAACAGTTATCCCACTCCACAAGGGGGGATCCATCTTGGATCCCGGAAACTACCATCCCATCAGTCTGACAAGCCTCATCTGCAAGGCCATGAAGCGTATTATCATGGAACTTATAAACAAAGACATTGGCAACCTTCAAACACTGGACCCCACCCAGTTTGGGTTCGTGAAGGGCCGATCTTGTCTCCTGAACTTGATTGACTTCTTCGAATCAGTCTCCAGAGCCATGGACAAGGGTAAGGTGGTCCACACAGCCTATCTAGACCTTGCCAAGGCCTTTGACACCACCCCCCACTCTGGAATAATAGATAAATTTACTAAGCTGGGCATTAATCCCTACGTCACCCAATGGGTTGCTAACTGGCTTACTGATAGAACCCACACTGTAAAAGTAGCCGACTCCAAATCCAGCTCCAGACAAGTGACAAGTGGAGTACCTCAGGGTTCAGCCCTGGGACCGCTCTTGTTTGGCATCTACTTCTCTGAAGTACAGGCCAACACTAAGGGACTCTGGATAACAAAGTTTGCAGATGACTGCAAACTGGGAGCCATTATTGAATCCCCAAATGATGTGGATACTCTACAAAAGGGCCTTACAGAAACAGATGCTTGGTGCCAGAGCCATGGGCTCAAGCTCAATGCCAAGAAATGTTTAGTTATCCCCTTTGGGAAAAAACATGTATCCGTGAATTACCACATAGGTGGCAGCACACTAAACACCGAAAGTTTGATAAGAGACTTAGGGACACAGGTGGACAGTGGTCTCACCTTCGATAACCACATCGCCACAACAGTCAGGAAATCCTTCTATGTGGCACACCTCATCACTAAGGGCTTTTCATCCAGAAAAAAGGAGGTCATTGTCCCACTGTACTCATCTCTCATTAGACCCATTATAGAATACAATGCCCCGTTTGGTATGTACCTCTCAAGACATCTCCAACAACTGGAAAGGCCACAGAAATACCTCACTAAAAGAATCACAGGCCTAAAGCAGATGCCCTACGCTGACCGCCTTAAAAAACTCCAGCTATACTCTGTCGCATATCGTCTACTCAGAGGCGATCTTTGCTTAACATACAAGGCCATGTCAAACCCAGAGCTGTTGGACATGCTACACTTAAAGAAATCCCAATCCCTCAGAGCCACGCGCTCCAGGGATCTAAACCTTGTCATCACAATAAACAAAACATGCTGGAGGGATAGGTTCCTGACCCAGAGACTCCCCAGACTCTGGAATAGATTGCCCATACATGTCAAGCAGAGTGCCTCTTTGGTCCTCTTCAAAAGGAACCTTGACGATTGGATGGGAGAAAGGAAAGGAAATTCACCCCAGGGATCACGTCAGTCGCCCTGCTAGGCAGGGGTCCAGGGAAGTAAATAGTGTGGGAAGAAATAGCCAGGGAATTGTTATGGCTAGGCTTGAATAGGCCTTAGGGCTGATAGCCTAGTACCAACCTATGAACCTATGACCCTATAATATGACCCAAAATGTTAGAAGTTTGATAAAACAAATGAATGCAGTAATCAAGACCATTCACAAAATTTCATGTGATATAACAGAAGTAAATAGGATATACTGGTTTACTATCATATTCTTGAAAATGCTTCCATCGAATGACTATATGGTCAATGGAAAATGTTGAGTTCTGACACATCTAAAAAGCAGAACATCAGAAATGACATATCCGAACCTCCAGTTTCGATGAATTTGACATAGCAGGAGGTGACGTCAGTCACCCCTGCTATGGACATTAACGTACCATAATTTATCAGTTAAGGAGTTGAAAACACAACTGCAAGGAGTCAAAACTGTCTCAGATGATATAAGAATGTCATTTGGTCTTGATAAATGCGCAAAAGCAACATTTAAAGCAGGAAAGTTGCAGCACCAGGAAAATATCGGTCTGGGACAGGAATGTGATATAAAGGAACTTGAGCAGGAGGGAGTGTGTAAATATTTGGGAATTTATGAAGCATTGACAATAAAACATGAACAAATGTGAACAAAACTTAGAAAGGAATATTTTAGATGAGTATAATTAATACTGAAAACAGCCTTGACATCTAGCACAAAGTCCATGCTATAAACCAATTTGCTCTTCCTGTTCTGACAGTTTTGGTATGACTGACTGGCCCCAAAAGATAAAAATCAGGGTATACCAAGATTATATGTTCCTCATTCTGAAGGAGGTATGGTTATCCTCAAAACTAATTACATATATAACTCTCCAATCATAGGACTGCATAGATACCTGTTGACCTCACACGATTCAAACAAAGTGGAAGTTTTAAATCATAATGAGAACATGTCTAAGATGACTTCCTTGCTTAGTTTAGCAGAAGCATATCGGTGTCAAGTGGGAATGGAAATCAAACCAGAAGTAGAAAAGATGAGGCAGCAACTGAAAGTGCCGTAAAACAAAAGAAAGAATATAGAGTTAAAGATCAGATGAGAAGAAAAGAAATGTGAAAAAGGCATAAATAGAGTTGCAAATACAGAAAACTCCAGGAGCAACCTCAAGTCAATCAGGATCTAATGAAGGAATAGTTAAGGAGAGGCGAATGTAAACAAAAAGAAGAAATGTTGGTGGCTCAGAATAGTGGACTATGTACACGTTGCTTTACGAAGTCCATTGAACATGTTGGAGAAACAGACAAATACATGTTTTATAAAACAGAGTCAGAAATAATCTCATTTCTTGTTGCTGGGTGCGATACATTAATGGCCTGTATACTGAAAGGCATAATAATGTGGCAAAACTGTTGCATTAGGGGTTATGCAAACATTGCAATACTGAAGTAGCTGAGAAGCATTGGAAACATGAGCCACAAAGCATTATAAAACTTGACAGTTTATATCACGTATGATCAACCATTATCAACAGTTCAGAAAATAAATGTGAGAAAACTAGATTTAGCAGTCCATGAAAAGAAGACAGAAGTAGCATTGATCATTGAAATTGCTACACCCTGTGATTGCAGTATCTTGCGTACAGAGAGAAACCAAATCATAATATACCAGGATTTGCAGGCAGAAATTAGGGCAATGTGGAAGAAGGGATACTCAGACAGTTCCACAGACGTAGGATCAATGGGTCTCATAAAAAAGAATTTACAGTTGCATTTAAATCTACTACCGATACATATAACTCTGTATGAAGTGCAGAAGGATTCAATTCTGGGCATATTGTGGGGGCTGCAAAGACCACTTCTGGCTGACATTAAAGATCGAAACAATACTAACTTCATGAACTTGAATCGTAGTTTGACTTAGGAATGGAGCACATTCCTGTCATGGTATTAGAAACCCAAAAGACTTGGAGAAATTAAATCGGAAGGTGACTTTTTAAAATTACAATGGATATTCCACTTAGACTCATTCCCTTCTACCAGTTTTGGAAGAATATGTTTTGGAACTATACCCAGAGAAATATCAGGGTCCATATTTTTCTTTATGTAGAAGGTGCCTTTTTTCAACATACAACATTCCTTACTTCTATAAAACTGATCTGTGTAGTCACTGAAAACTGAGAATGTGACATGCATTATTGATCACTTCAGTACTAACTTAATCTTTGCGTAACATACTTTTCAAATTATTTTTGTATTCCTTCTTGTCTTCCTTCCTTGTCCAGCCACCTGTCTTCCTTCCATTACTTGTGCAAATGTGTTCCCTATAAGTGACAAATCGGCCACTGACTAAAGTGAGAGTCACCTAGAGGTTGCCATTATCCAGGTTGGTATGAAGGTAGCATTACTCTCGTCATCCATGGACCATCAGCCTTCTCTGTGGCCTATTACTTACTGGATATCCCAGTCCCATGTCATGAATCATCCTGAACAGCAGCCCAAAGACCTACGGGACAGGTATGATATTTTGAACACTTTGCCTTATGGAGTTCATAGGTTACATTTTAATTAGGTCTCATTTATTATTAGGTACTTGATTGGAAGCTTTTAATTCAAATTTGTATAAGTAGTAATTGTATTAAGACCAACCCACATCCGATGAAGTTTTAAAATGTAAATGTATTTGTTATATTGAGCGTTGTAGATTGAGTGTCATTTGTGCTGTTGTGGAGTGAATATTTGGAATAAACTGTGTAAAAACCGGACTGTCTGAAAGCTTTATTGTGCACCTTCTGGGGTCCATTTTTTCATTTACTGGTAATTGTTTGGCCCTTTTCAGCTATTTTCGTGAACCTCTCTGTGGCCTATTACTTACTGGATAGCCCAGTCCCATGTCATGGATTATCGTGAACAGCAGCCCAAAGATCTATGGGACATGTCTGATATTACAGCCTCCCACCATAGTAAAACCCATTGCAGGGCTCACCCCTCTCCTGATGCTGCCACTTTCCAGATCTGGTCCATCGGCTCCCAAGGAAACCATAATTAATGTGGACAGCTCCATGTTTGTAGTAAAGCCTTAACCCCAGCTCACTTCACCCCTTGTTGTTTTCACAAGCACCAGCATCACTCTGAAGAATCAAACTCCATTCCCATACATGTGTATCATTCCACCCACATGTAATGAAGGCTACCTTCATTGACTCACCATTCCTGGCCATTGCTGGTGCTGTGTAAATCACTATTTTCATGGTGGCAATCAGATGGCCAAAACCATGTGTACTCCACCACCATCATCCATAGATGAGTAGGCTGGCCTGACACTCACTACTACCGTTCCTACTTATTATTTATTATTAACAAATATATATAAATATAAATATTATTAATAAATAAATAGGCAGGCCTGACACTCACTACTACCTTCCCTACTCATCCATGCAGTATCTGGTCTGCTCCTGAAACACTGGTCATCTGAGCCAAAGTCAAGAGTTCATCACTCTGTGCCACAGAGCCCAGCTTCATTTGAATCTGTAGTGTAAGAACAGTGCTGTGCAGGTTATTTTTCTTAACCTGATCCATCCTGTGTCATGTCATATAAACTAGTACTAGCTGCTAGTCTGGTTGCTTTGTATCACTCCATCGTGACTGCCCTGTATGTTGAACATGATCACATTTTGTAAGGTAGTTTTAATGATGCACAGTGACGTTACACGATGTAATAATGACTGAAGCAGTAAGGGTTCATGCTTTGATATCAAGGCTGAGTCAACAGGTTCACTGACTATATTTGTTTAAAGGCATAGTGATAATACAAGAAATGTTTACTAATAATAAAGGAGATGAGCTGAGGAATGACTTGAATTTCATTTAAAAGTTATTTTTTTTTCAAGTTTTATTTGGAGACCATATTAGATAGCTTGGAATGAAAAGTTGAATATAGCAGTTATGTAGGAGAGCACGTGACACAGAAAAATGAAGAACATAACTTGTATGTACATGCTTTTTAAAATGTGAGAATGGAGGAAGAGCTTGTAATTCTCCTACGCAGGGCAGGGAAATAAAAAAAAAAAAAACTACTGCTGGCTAATCCATTTATAACACAGCACTGCACCAAAGGTGAGACAGATTACAGCATCTTAAATTTTACATATTTTCTTTTTCTTTACAGATTTGTCACCATTGAACCCAGGCATCTACTGCTACCTCTATTAACTCACTGATTCCCCAGTGCAGTGATATACCCAATATTTCCCTTTTCCAGGTCAGTCCAGCACTGACTTGTGAGTAGAAGGTCTACTGTGATGGACCTCCTGCATATCCACAAAACAAAGAGTACAAAATTACATGTTCTAAAGACTTAAACCTTGCCTGTGATATAACTAGGACATGCTGGAGAGATAGGTATGTATTCCAGAGACTACTCTGTCTATGGAACACTCCCCATCCATGTGAATCAGAGTTCCTTCCTAACCCTGTTTAAGTGCAACTGTAACTGTTACTGTAACTAAATCACACACACAGCACTGCTAACTCAGTGTGACTTAATCACCCAGCGCACTACTATCGCAGTGTGACAATCACCCACAGCATTACTGTCTCAGTGTAACTTAATCAACACAGCACTACTATCCCGGTGTAAGTTAATCGCACACAGCACTACTAACTCAGTGTAACTTAATCACACACACCACTGCTATCTAAGTGTAAGTTAATCACAAACAGCACTACTATCTCAGTGTAACTTAATAACACACAGCACTACTATCTCAGTGCAAGTTAATCACATACAGCACTACTATCTCAGTGTAACCTAATCACACACAGTACTACTATCTCAGTGTAACTTAATAACACACAGCACTACTATCTCAGTGCAAGTTAATCACATACAGCACTAAAATCTCAGTGTAAGTTAATCACATACAGCACTACTATCTCAGTGTAAGTTAATCATATACAGCACTATCTCAGTGTAAATTAATGATAAACAGCATTACTATCTCAGTGTAACTTAATCACACACAGCACTACTATCTCAATGTAACCTAATCACACACAGTGCTACTACCTCAGTAAAAACTAATCACACATAGCACTCCTATCTCAGTGTGATTTATTCACAAAAAGCACTACTATCTCAGTGTAACTTCATCACATACAGCACTACTATCTCAGCATGACTTAATCACACACAGCACTACTATCTCAGTGTAAGTTAATCACACAAAGCACTGATATCTCACTGTAACTTCATCACACACATCACTACTATCTCAGTGTAGCTTAATTACTCAAAGCATTACTATCTCATTGTAACTTAATCATACACCACTACTATCTCAGTGTGATTTAATCACACAAAGCACTACTATCTCAGTGTAATCTAATCACACACAGCACTACTATCTCAGTGTAAGTTAATCACACAAAGCACTGATATCTGTGTAACTTAATCACACACAGCACTACTATCTCAGTGAAAGTTAATCACGTATAGCACTGCTAGCTCAGTGTAACTTAATCACACACAGCACTACTATCTCAGTGTAACCTAATTACATACAGCACTACTATCTCAGTGTGACCTAATAACACTCAACACTGCTATCTCAGTATAACTTAATCACACACAACACTACTATCTCACTGTAACTTAATCATGCACAGCACTGCCATCTCAGTGTGACTTAACCACACACAGCACTACTATCTCAGTGTAAGTTAATCACACAAAGCACTGATATCTGTGTAACTTAATCACACACAGCACTACTATCTCAGCATGACTTAATCACACACAGCATTACTATCTCAGCATGACTTAATCACACACAGCACTACTATCTCAGCATGACTTAATCACACACAGCATTACTATCTCAGCATGACTTAATCACACACAGCACTACTATCTCAGTGTAAGTTAATCACACAAAGCACTGATATCTCACTGTAACTTCATCACACACATCACTACTATCTCAGTGTAGCTTAATTACTCAAAGCATTACTATCTCATTGTAACTTAATCATACACCACTACTATCTCAGTGTGATTTAATCACACAAAGCACTACTATCTCAGTGTAATCTAATCACACACAGCACTACTATCTCAGTGAAAGTTAATCACGTATAGCACTACTATCTCAGTGTAACCAAATTACATACAGCACTACTATCTCAGTGTGACCTAATAACACTCAACACTGCTATCTCAGTATAACTTAATCACACACAACACTACTATCTCACTGTAACTTAATCATGCACAGCACTGCCATCTCAGTGTGACTTAATCACACACAGCACTACTATCTCAGTGTAAGTTAATCACACAAAGCACTGATATCTGTGTAACTTAATCACACACAGCACTACTATCTCAGTGAAAGTTAATCACGTATAGCACTGCTAGCTCAGTGTAACTTAATCACACACAGCACTACTATCTCAGTGTAACCTAATTACATACAGCACTACTATCTCAGTGTGACTTAATAACACTCAACACTGCTATCTCAGTATAACTTAATCACACACAACACTACTATCTCACTGTAACTTAATCATGCACAGCACTGCCATCTCAGTGTGACTTAATCACACACAGCACTACTATCTCAGTGTAAGTTAATCACACAAAGCACTGATATCTGTGTAACTTAATCACACACAGCACTACTATCTCAGTGAAAGTTAATCACGTATAGCACTGCTAGCTCAGTGTAACTTAATCACACACAGCACTACTATCTCAGTGTAACCTAATTACATACAGCACTACTATCTCAGTGTGACCTAATAACACTCAACACTGCTATCTCAGTATAACTTAATCACACACAACACTACTATCTCACTGTAACTTAATCATGCATAGCACTGCCATCTCAGTGTGACTTAACCACACACAGCACTACTATCTCAGTGTAACCTAATCACATGCATTACTACTATCTCAGTGTAACATAATCATGGAGAGCACTACTATTTCAGTGTGACTTAATCACACAAAGCACTGCTATCTCACTATAACTTAATCATGCACAGCACTGTTATCTCACTGGGACTTAATCACACACAGCACTATTATCTCAGTGTGACTAAATCACTCACACCAGCACTATCTCAGTGTAACTCAATCACGCACAGCAGTGCTATCTCAGTGTAACGTAATCACGCACAGCACTATTATCTCACTTGGACTGTTTGGTCTAATACTGATAAATACTCAAGTTTGCTAGCTTGCACCGCATTTGAATTGTTTTTACTGCTGTTTTAGCTACTTTTCTATACATATATAAAAAAAATACCTTTCCTGTAACTAGTGTAGTCCAGATTTGGATTTGCTGTATCCAGGACTGTATGTAACCTTCTGAGCCCCCACCCCCAAGCTTTCTGTGTTGGAGGGAAGCCTTCTAGCTTATCAGTGGGAGTGGTAAGCACTAGGTAACCTATCTACCACATAAGGAGTGGTTCTGTCCCAGAAATTGTAGTTATTGGCCATTTGGGCAGTTTTTTCATCTCTCTCAACTTTCTGATTTAAAAGCCCGCATTTGCACTTGTTTCCCCCCTTTCCTGTAACTAGTTTAGTCCAGATATAGATTCTTAGTTTTAGCACTTGAATTTGCTTATTCGTGATCAGCACTTGTTCAGAACTTGTAAGCACTAAATAATCTACTAATTACTACAGCACTCAACCTCCCTCATTACCTAGAGGAAAACAGTTTTGGTACTTACTTTCCTCACTTGCTTAGAGAAAACAGCTCTTGTACTCACTTTCCTCACTTACCTAGAGGAAAATAGTTTTATTCAGGCATGTCCAAGGGTCAGCTCCCAGTGTTATCTCCTGTCTATCTGATGAATCTGGGCATCTTGGGGCAATGTAGAAATTGCCTCATGTACACAGACAACCCTCTCCTCCTACCACCCAACACTACAACCTGTGAGAGATGCACTTATCCAGCCAAACTGGAGGTAAAGCTCTCTCCAATCAAGACAGAACTTGACTGTCAACAGGAGAAGGTAAACACTTGCAACACACCACACTCATCACATAGTCTCACTAAATCTACACCACCGAAATCCACAAATAGAAACACAAAAACATTCATGAAGGCTTTCAATAATAATCTGCTCAAGCAACAGAGACCTCCAAAGCAGAAATGCAAGCAACCTTCTCCCCCCAACACAACCCAAATGACACATAGCCTGCAGCCTCAGTGTGCCACTCAACCGCAGCCAATAAGGCAAAACAACGCACCCAACACACTAGTTATAGGTGACTCTATAGTTAGGCACACTGATGTCCCACTCACCAGGCTAAACAAGGAGAAGGTTACTGTCAGCCACCTGTTGGGTGCCAGGATCCGCCCCATAACCCATGCACTCAGGTTACTCCACAACAAGTACAAATATAACTCTGTCATTGTCCATGTTGGTGTGAATGACCTGAGATGCACCTCCCTGGACTACATGAAAAGAGACATGGAGGAGCTCTCCGATCTTGTAGCCCAGGCAGGTATGACCTTAGCCCTGAGTAGCATTCTGCCATCACCCAGAATGATGCCGCAGTACTAGGACAAAATGATTGACTTCAACAATTGGCTAAGCTTCTGGTGCCATTCTAAAGGGATCCAGTATCTGTCTGTCTGGGATGACATGATCGACAGACCACGATGCTTTGCCAGAAATGGAATGCACCTGTCACCCCTGGGATTCCAGATACTGGCTAAGGTTCTTGCTGCCCCTATAGTGCCTTTTTTAGGCAAGGTTCAAATGACAAATTCACCACCATAACAGGAACAGCCAAGCAAAAACTGAGGGCGATG
The DNA here is from genome assembly GCF_019279795.1 of Protopterus annectens. NCBI lineage: Eukaryota > Metazoa > Chordata > Ceratodontiformes > Protopteridae > Protopterus > Protopterus annectens. Next base: position 1,130,376,249 of record NC_056733.1, read on the forward strand.
CTACTCAATGCTAGAAGTCTAAATCTCAAAATGCACTCACTTGAAGCACTCCTTAAAATGGAGAACATCGATATCTGTGGAGTGACTGAGACCTGGTTTAAGGCTCCGGAGAGCACCCCTGCACTACCAGGCTATAACTCATACCACACTTTTCGGCCATGTAACCTGGACTGGAACACCAAAGGCAGAGGTGTGTCCATATTCATTACGGATATCCACACCTCCAAGCTAGTTGCTCAGCATAATGCAGCTGAGGTTATCCAAGTGCAACTAACTCTGGGCAAAACTGCAATCCAAATTGTAGCTTGCTACAGATCACCCTCCATGCCCCAGGATTCCCACTCCTCTTTTCTTGATGTACTGGAAAATATTAGGGTTCAACCAAACACCCTAATAATGGGCGATTTCAACTACCACACCATTAACTGGGAAATCTTCTCATGTACCAACTCCTTTGCTCAATGCTTTCTGGAATTCATAAACTCCAATGCCCTGGATCAACTTATCCACACCCCCACCAGGGGCAACAATCTCCTAGAACTAGTCATTACCAACATGAGTGACCGGTGTTCCACACCTGAAGTCAATGCCTCATTGGTCCAATCTGACCATAAGCTAATTACCCTAGATATCCACATTCTGACCCACCATCCATTAAGGAAACCATGGTAAAAAATTTCTCCAAAGTCAACTTCATGCTTCTTAAGACAGAAGTGGTGAACTTCACGACACCCGTGCAGATGGACAATACAGTTATGACTACTGAATCCTACACAATTGCACTTTATAAGCACTTACATGAGTGCATGGATTGTGCTATCCCAAACAGAACCAAGACGCTATCCTCCAAAAAAAGGAAGCCAATCTGGTGGTCCCCTGCCATAAACAAACTGTACAACAGAAGGAAGAAACTGTTGCAAAAGAGAGTAAAATCCCATGAGTGGAGGAGCTCCCTGGTCAGCCTCAGTAAGAAGCTGCAATCTCTAATAAAATCCTCCAAAGCTAGTTACGAAAACAAAATCGCCACTGATTATAAAGACAACCACAAAGCATTCTATAGCTATGTCAAGAATCTCAATGGCAACACTCAGATCTGCTCTGAGTTACAGCACAATGGCACTAAATATACAGACCCAACTGATATTGCCAATATCCTGGCAGATAGGTTCAGTGCTAACTTTACCATTCTCTCACCCCCTAAAGAGTCCATCTCTATACCGGAAGAATGCAAAGTTCCTGTAATCACGGCTGCACAGGTAAAAACACTCTCCAAAGCAAAGAACACAGCATCCATGGGACCAGACAACATCCCAGGCTGCGTTCTACATGAACTACAGAACGAACTGGCACCCCACCTAAGTACAATGTTCAATCATAGCCTCACCTCAGGCTTTGTGCCTGATGAATGGCACACAATGATGGTTATCCCACTCCACAAGGGGGAGCCACCACAGACCCCAGGAACTACCGCCCCATTAGCCTGATGAGCCTGGTCTGCAAGGCCATGGAACATATCATCATGGAACTTATAAACAAAGACATTGGAAATCTCCAAACTCTGGACCCCACCCAGTTCAGGTTTGCAAAAGGCAGATCATGTCTCCTAAACCTGATAGACTTCTTTGAAGCAGTCATCAAAACCGTAGACAAGGGTAAGGTGGTTCACACAGCCTATCGAGATCTTGCCAAGGCTTTCGACACCATCCCTCACTCTGGAATTATAGATAAACTCAATAAACTAGATATAAATCCCTATGTCACAAGATGGATTGCCAGCTGGCTCACTGACAGAACCCACACCGTGAAAGTAGCAGACTCCAAATCCGACTTCAGACCAGTGACAAGTGGAGTACCACAGGGTTCTGTCCTGGTCCTCTCCTGTTTGGTATCTACTTCTCTGAAGTACAGGCTAACACAGAAGGTCTTTGACTAATGAAGTTCGCAGATGACTGCAAACTAGGAACCATAATCGAAACTCCTAACGATGTGAACATCCTACAAAAGGGCATCACTGAGATAGATGCCTGGTGTCAAAGCCATGGCCTCAAGCTCAATGCAAAAAAGTGCATTGTCATCCCCTTTGGTAAAAACTCTGTACCCATGAACTACAACATAGGCGGTAGTATACTTAACACCGAAAGTGTGATAAGAGACCTTGGGACACAGGTGGACAGTAGTCTCTCCTTTGATAATCACATCGCCACAGTAGTCGGGAAATCCTTCTATGTGGCACACCTCATTAAAAAAGGTTTCTCATCCAGAAAAAAAGAGGTCATTGTTCTCCTCTAGTCATCACTCATTAGACCCATTATAGAGTACAACGCCTCTTTTGGTATGTACCTCACAAGACATCTACAACAACTGGAAAGGCCGCAGAAATACCTCACAAAGAGGATTACCAGCCTCAAAAAGATGCACTATGCAGACCGTCTCAAAAAAACTCCAGCTTTACTCCATTGCATATCACCTACTCAGAGGTGATCTCTGCCTAACATACAAAGCAATGTCAAACCCAAGCTGTTGGACATACTCCACTTAAAGAAATCCCAATCACTCCGAGCTACACGCTCTAGGGACCTAAACCTTGTCACCACAATAAGCAGAACATGCCGGAGGGATAGATTCCTGTCGCAGAGACTTCCCATACTCTGGAATAAACTACCTATCTATATCAAACAAAGCTCCTCATTAGCACTCTTCAAGAAAAATCTTGATGATTGGATGGGAAATAGGAAATTCACCCCGGGGATCACCTCTGTGTCCCTGCTCAACAGTGTCACAGGAAAATAATCTTCTTGGGTGGCAAAAGCCAAGGTACCTTTTTGGCTGGGCTTGTATAGGCCCCAGGGCCGATAGCCTAGTACCTACCTATGAACCTATGAACCTATAATCAAGCACAGCACTACTATCTCAGTGTGATTTAACAACACAAAGCACTGCTATCTCAGTGTAACTTAATCACACACAGCACTACTATATCAGTGTAAATTAATGATAAACAGCACTACTATCTTAGTGTAACTTAACTACACACAGCATTACTATCTCACTACAACTTAATCACACACAGTACCACTATCACAGTCTAACCTAATCACACACAGCACTACTATCTCAGTGTGATTTAACAACAGAAAGCACTGCTATCTCGGTGTAAATTAATGATAAACAGCACTACTATCTCAGTGTAACCTAACTGCACACAGGACTACTATTTCAGTATAAGTTAATCACACAAAACACTGCTATCTCAGGGTAACTTAATCATACACACCACTGCTATCTCACTGTAATTTAATCAAGCACAGCACTGTTATCTCAGTGTGACTTAATCACACACAGCACTACTAACTCAGTGTAACTTAGTCACACATGATTACTATCTACACATAGCACTACTATCTCGGTGTAAGTTAATCACAGACAGCACTGCTATCTCAGAATAACTTACTAAAACACAGCTCTACTTTCTCATTGTAACTTAATCACACACACCACTACTATCACAGTGTAACTTAATCAGACACAAAACTACTGCCTCAGTGTAACTTAATCACAGACAGCACTACTATCTCAGTGTAACTTACTCATAGCACTACTAACTCATTGTAACTTAATCACACACAGCACTACTATCTCAGTGTGATTTAATCACAGAAAGCACTACTATCTCAGTGTAACTCAATCACGTACAGCAGTGCTATCTCAGTGTAACTTAATCACACACAGCACTACTATCTCAGTGTAACTTAATCAACACAGCACTACTATCCCGGTGTAAGTTAACACACAGCAGTACTATCCCGGTGTAAGTTAATCACACACAGCACTAATATCTCAGTGTAACTTAATCACACATGCCACTACTATCTAAGTGTAGGTTAATCACTAAACGCACTACTATCTCAGTCTAACTTAATCACACACAACACTACTATCTCAGTGTGACTTAATCACATACAGCACTACAATCTCGGTGTAAGTTAATCATACACAGAACTACTATCTCAGTTTAACTTAATAGCACACAGCACTACTATCTCAGTGAAGTTAATCACATACAGCACTACTATCTCAGTGTAAGTTAATCACACACAGGACTACTATCGCAGTGTAAGCTAATCACACACAGCACTACTATCTCAGTGTAAGTTAATCACATACAGCACTACTATCTCAGTGTAAGTTAATCGTACATAGAATAACTATCTGAGTGCAACTTAATAACACACAGCACTACTATCTGAGTGTAAGTTAATCACATACAGCACTACTATCTCAGTGTAAGTTAATCATATACAGCACTATCTCAGTGTAAATTAATGATAAACTGCACTACTATCTCTTTGTAACTTAATCACACACAGCACTACTATCTCAGTGTAACCTAATCACACACAGTACTACTATCTCAGTGAAAACTAACACACATAGCACTCCTATCTCAGTGTGATTTATTCACACAAAGCACTACTATCTCAGTGTAACTTCATCACATACAGCACTACTATCTCAGTGAAAGCTAATCACACACAGCATTACTATCTCAGCATGACTTAATCACACACAGCACTATCTCAGTGTAAGTTAATCACACAAAGCACTGATATCTCAGTGCAACTTTATCACACACATCACTACTATCTCAGTGTAACTTAATCACTCAAAGCATTACTATCTCATTGTAACTTAATCACACACCACTACTATCTCAGTGTGATTTAATCACACAAAGCACTACTATCTCAGTGTAACTTAATCACACACACCACTACTATCTCAGTGTAACCTAATCACACACAGCACTACTATCTCAGTGTAACCTAATCACACACAGCACTACTATCTCAATGTAAGTTAATCACACAAAGCACTGATATCTGTGTAACTTAATCACACACATCACTACTATCTCAGTGAAAGTTAATCACGTATAGCACTGCCAGCTCAGTGAAACTAAATCACTCACAGCACTGTTATCTCTGTGTAACTTAATCACACACAGCACTATTATCTCAGTGTGATTTAATCACACAAAGCACTGCTATCTCAGTGTAACTTAATCACACACAGCATTGCTATCTTAGTGTAACCGAATCACACACAGCACTACTATCTCAGTGTAAGTTAATCACACAAAGCACTGATGTCTGTGTAACTTAATCACACACCACTACTATCTCAGTGAAAGTTAATCATGTATAGCACTACTATCTCAGTGTAACCTAATTACATACAGCACTACTATCTCAGTGTGACCTAATAACTCTCAACACTGCTATCTCAGTATAACTTAATCACACACACAGCACTACTATCTCAGTGTAACCTAATCACATGTATTACTACTATCTCAGTGTAACATAATCATGGACAGCACTACTATTTCAGTGTGACTTAATCACATAAAGCACTGCTATCTCACTGTAACTTAATTACGCACAGCACTGTATCTCACTGGGACTTAATCACAGACAGCACTACTATCTCAGTGTGACTAAATCACTCACACCACAACTATCTCAGTGTAACTCAATCATGCACAGCAGTGCTATTTCATTGTAACATAATCATGCATAGCACTATTATCTCGCTGGGACTTAATCACGCACAGCACTACTATCTCAGTGTGATTTAACAACACAAAGCACTGCTATCTCAGTGTAACTTAATCACACACAGCACTACTATCTCAGTGTAAATTAATGATAAACAGCACTACTATCTCATTGTAACTTAATTACACACAGCATTACTATCTCACTACAACTTAATCACACACAGCACCACTATCAGTCTAACCTAATCACACACAGCACTATTATCTCAGTGTAACTTAATCACACACAGCACTACTATCTCAGTGTAAATTAATGATAAACAGCACTACTATCTCAGTGTAACCTAACTACAAACAGCACTACTATTTCAGTGTAAGTTAATCACACAAAACACTGCTATCTCAGGGTAACTTAATCAAGCACAGCACTGTTATCTCAGTGTGACTTAATCACACACAGCACTACTAACTCAGTTTAACTTAATCACACACATGATTACTATCTACACATAGCATTACTATCTGGTGTAAGTTAATGATAGACAGCACTGCTATCTCAGAGTAACTTAATAAAACACAGCACTACTATCTCATTGTAACTTAATCACACACACCACTGCTATCACAGTGTAACTTAATCAGACACAAAACTACTGCCTCAGTGCAACTTAATCACAGACAGCACTACTATCTCAGTGTAACTTACTCATAGCACTACTATCTCATTGTAACTTAATTACACACAGCACTACTATTTCAGTGTGATTTAATCACAGAAAGCACTGCTATCTCAGTATAACTTAATCACACACAGCACTATGATCTCAGTGGTAATTAATCACACACAGCACTACTATTGCAGTGTAACTTAATCACACACAGTACCACTATCTCAGTGTGACTTAATCACACACAGCACTACTGTCTCACTTTGCCTTAATCACACAAAGCACTGCTATCTCAGTGTAACTTAACACACACACCACTAGTATCTCACTGTAACTTAATCACACACAGCACTGCTATTTCAGTGTGACTTAATCACCCAGAGCACTACTATCACAGTGTGACTTAATCAAACATACCACTACTGTTTCAATATGCCTTAATCGCACACACCAGCACTATCTTAGTGTAACTTAATCACGCACAGCACTGCTATCTCAGTGTAACTTAATCACACACAGCGCTACTATCTCAATGTAACCTAATCACACACAGTACTAGCATCTCAGCGCAAAAAATCACACATAGCACTCCTATCTCAGTGTGATTTATTCACACAAAGCACTACTATCAGCATAACTTAATCACATGCAGCACTACTATCTCACTGTAACTTTATCATGCACAGCACTGCCATCTCAGTGTGACTTAACCAAACACAGCACTACTATCTCAGTGTAACCTAATCACATGAATTACTACTGTCACAGTGTAACATAATCATAAACAGCACTACTACTTCAGTGTGACTTAATCACACAAAGCACTACTATCTCAGTATGACTTAATCACTCACACCACAACTATGTCAGTGTAACTCAATCACACAAAGCAGTCCTATCTCAGTGTAACTTAAACATGCAGAGCACTACTATCTCACTGGGACTTAATTACGTACAGCATTATTATCTCAGTGTAAGTTAATCACACACAGCACTACTATCTCAGTGTAACTTACTCATACAACACACTGCAGTATCAGTGTAACTTAATCACATACGCCAATATTATGTCAGTATAAATTAATGATAAACAGCATTACTATATCAATGTAACCTAACTACACACAGCACTACTATTTCAGTGTAGGTTAATCACACAAAACACTGCTGTCACAGTGTAACTTAATCACACACAGCAGTACTATCTCAGTGTAACCTAATCACACACATCACTACTATCTCAGTGCAAGTTAATCACACAAAGCACTGATATCTGTGTAACTTAATCACACGCACTACTACTATCTCAGTGTAAATTAATCACGTATAGCACTGCTATCTCAGTGTAACTCAATCACTCACAGCAGTGCTATCTCAGTGTAACCAAATCACACACAGCACTACTATCTCAGTGTGACTTAATCACTTACTATCTCACTGTAACACAAACACGCACAGCAGTGCTGTCTCAGTGTAACTTAAATTCTCACAGCACAACTATCTCAGTGTGACTTAATTATGCACAACACTACTATCTCAGTGTAACCTAATTTCATACAGCACTACTATCTCAGTGTGACCAAATCACGCACAACACTGCTATCTCAGTATAACTTAATCACACACAACACTACTGTCTCACTGTAAGTTAATCATGCACAGCACTGCCATCTCAGTGTGACTTAATCACACACAGCACTACTATCTCAGTGTAACCTAATCACATGCATTACTACTATCTCAGTGTAACATAATCATGGACAGCACTACTATTTCAGTGTGACTTAATCACTTACTATCTCACTGTAACACAAACACGCACAGCAGTGCTGTCTCAGTGTAACTTAAATTCTCACAGCACAACTATCTCAGTGTGACTTAATTATGCACAACACTACTATCTCAGTGTAACCTAATTACATACAGCACTACTATCTCAGTGTGACCTAATAACACTCAAACACTGCTATCTCAGTATAACTTAATCACACACAACACTACTATCTCACTGTAACTTAATCATGCACAGCACTGCCATCTCAGTGTGACTTAATCACACACAGCACTACTATCTCAGTGTAACCTAATCACATGCATTACTACTATCTCAGTGTAACATAATCATGGACAGCACTACTATTTCAGTGTGACTTAATCACACAAAGCACTGCTTTCTCAGTGTAACTTAATCACACACAGCACTACTATCTCAGTGTAAATTAATGATAAACAGCACTACTATCTCAGTGTAACTTAATTACACACAGCATTACTATCTCACTACAACGTAATCACACACAGCACCACTATCACAGTCTAACCTAATCACACACAGCACTACTGTCTCAGTGTAACTTAAAGACACATAGCACTACTATCTCAGTGTAACTTAATCACTCACAGCACTACTATCTCAGTGTAACTTAATCACACACAGCACTCTTATCTCAGTGTGATTTATTCACACAAAGCACTGCTACCGCAATGTAACCAAATCACACACAACACTGCTATCTCAGTATAATATAATCACACACACACCACTACTATCTCAGTGTAACTTAATCATGCACCGGACTGCCATCTCAATGTGACTTAATCACACACAGCACTAGCATCTCAGTGTAACCTAATCACGCACACCACTACTATCTCACTGTAACTTAATCATGCACATCACTGCTATCTCTAGGTGAATTAATCACAAACAGCACTATTATCTCAGCATAACCTAATCACACACACCACTACTATCTCAGTGTAATTTAATCACATACACTACTATCTCAATGTGACTTACTCACAGCACAACTATCTCAGTGCAACTCAATCAAGCACAGCAAGGGTATCTCACTGTAACTTAACCATGCACAGCACTATGATCTCAGTGGGAATTAATCATTCACAGCACTTCTATCTCAGTGTAATTTAATCAGACACAGCACTGCTATCTCAGTGTAAGTTAATCATGCACAGCACTACTATCTCAGTTAAACTTCATCACGCACAGCACCAGTATCTCATTGTGACTTAGTCACACACAGCACTACTGTCTCAGTGTGCCTTAATCACACAAAGCACTGCTATCTCAGTGTAATTTAATCGCACACAGCACTGCTATCTCAGTGTGACTTAATCATCCAGAGCACTACTATCTCAGTGTGATGTAATCACGCACACCACTACTGTCTCAGTGTGCCTTAATCACACACGGCACTACTATCTCAGTGTACCTTAATCAGACACAGAGCGACTATCTCAGTGTAGGTTAATTACACACAGCACTACTATCTCAGTCTAAATCACTCACAGCACTACTATCTCATTGTAACTTAATCACACACACAGCACTACTATTTCAGTGAAACCTAATCACACACAGCACTATCTCAGCATGACTTAATCACACACAGCACTTCTATCTCAGTGTAAGCTAATCACACACAGCACTTCTATCTCAGTGTAACCTAATCACACACAGCACTTCTATCTCAGTGTAACCTAATCACACACAGCACTACTATCTCAGTGTAACTTAGTCACACACAGCACTAGTATCTCAGTGTAAGTAAATAACACATAGCACTACGATCTCAGTGTAACTTAATCACTCATAGCACTACTATCTCAGCGTAACTTAATCACTACTATCTCAGTGTAACTTATGTAACTTAATCACATCAGCAGTAATTTCTCAGTGTAACCAAATCACACACAACACTGCTATCTCAGTATAACTTAATCGCACACACACACTACTGCTATCTCACTGTAACTTACTCATACACAGCACTGCTAGCTCAGTGTGACTTAATCACACACAGCACTACTATCCCAGTGTACCTTAGTCACGTACAGCACTATTATCAGAGTGAGACTTAATCACACACAGCACTGCTGTCTCTGTGTGACTATATCACACACTGCACTACTATCTCAGTGTGTCTTAATCACCCACAGCTCTACTATCTCAGTGTGCCTTAATCACAAATAGCACTACTATCTCAGTGTAACCTAATGGCACATCAGCACTGCTGTCTCAGTGTAAGTTAATCACACACAGCACTACTATCCCAGTGTAACTTAATCAAGTACAGCACTATTAACTGAGTGGGACTTAATCACACACAGCACTGCTGTCTCTGTGTGACTAAATCACGCACTGCACTATTATCTCAGTGTAACTTAATCACACAAAGCACTCCGATCTCAGTCTAACCTAATCATAAGCAGGACTACTATGTCAGTGTAACTTAATCACACACAGCTCTACTATCTAAGTGTAAGTTAATCACACACACCAATACTATCTCAGTGTGATTTAATCACATAAACCACTGCTACCCCAGTGTAAATTAATCACACACACAGAACTACTATCTCAGTGTAACCTAATCACACACAGCACTACTATCTCAGTGTAACATAATCACACACATCACTACTATCTCAGTGTAACATAATTACACACATCACTACTATTTCAGTGTAAGTTAATCATATACATCACTGCTACCTCACTGTAACTTAATCACAACCAGCACTACTATCTCTTTGTGACTTAATCACATGCAGCACTACTATCTCAGTGTGATTTATTCTCACAAAGCACTGCTATCTCAGTGTAAACTAATCACACACAGAGCTGCTATCTCAGTGTAACCTAATCACACACAGCATTACTATCTCAGTGTAACTTAATCAAACACACCACTACTATCGCAGTGTAAGTTAATCATGTACAGCACTGCTATCTCAGTGTAACTTAAAAACACACAGCACTACTATCTCAGTGTAACCTAATCACATACAGCACTACAATCTCAGTGTAACATAGTCAGACACAGCACTGCTATCTCACTGTAACTTGATCACACAGAGCACTGCTATCTCAGTGTCACTTAATCATCCACAGCACTACTATCGCAGTGTGACTTAATCACCCACAGCCCTACTGTCTCAGTGTGCCTTAATCACAGACAACACTATCTCAGTGTAACCTAATGACACACAGCACTACTGTCTCAGTGTGCCTTAATCACACAAAGCAATGCCATCTCAGTGCAACTTAATCACATACATCACTACTATTTCACTGTAACTCAATCACACAAAGCACTGCTATCTCAGTGTAACTTAATCACTCACAGCACTATCTCAGTGTGACTTAATCATGCACAGCTCTGCTGTCTCAGTGTGATTTAATCACACACAGCAGTAGTCTCTCAGTGTGACTTAATTACTTACAGCACAACTATCTAACTGTAACTCAATCATGCACAGCAGTGCTATCTCAGTGTAACTTAATCACACACAGCACTACTGTCTCACTGTGCCTTAATCACTTAGAGCACAACTATCTCACTATAACTCAATCACGCACAGCAGTGCTATCTCAGTGTAACTTAATCACACACAGCACTACCGTCTCAGTGTGCCTTAATCACACATGGCACTATCATCTCAATGTAAATTAATCATGCACTGCACAACTATCACGGTGTAACTCAATCAAACACAGCACTACTATTTCAGTGTGCCTTAATCATAAACAGCACTGCTATCTCAGTGTGAGTTAATCACTCACAGCACAGCTTTCTTAGTGTAATTCAATCATGCACAGCAGTGCTAAGTGTAACTTAAACACGTACAGCACAATTATCTCATTGTAACTTAATCACACAAAGCACTGCAATCTCAGTCTAACCTAATCACACACAGCACTACTATTTCAGTGTAACTTAATCACACACAGCGCTACTATATCAGTGTAGGTTAATCACACATGGCACTACTATCTCAGTGTAATTTAATCACTAACAGCAGTACTATCTCATTGTAACTTAATCACACACAACACTACTATCTCATTGTCATTTAATCACATGTACAACACTGCTATCTCAGTGTAACTTAACCACATACAGCACTACTATCTCTGTGTAACATAATCACTCACAACACTATCTCACAGTAACTTAATCACACACATCACTACTATCTCAGTGTGATTTATTCACAGAAATCACTGGTATCTCATTGTAACGTAATCACACACAGCACTGCTATCTCAGTGTGACTTAATCATGCACAGCACTACTATATCAGTGTGACTTAATAACTCACAGCACTACTATCTCAGTGTAAGTTAATCACACATAGCACTACTATCTCAGTGTAACTTAATCACTCACAGCACTATTATCTCACTGTAACTTAATCGCACACAGCCTATCTCAGTGTGATTTATTCACACAGATGACTGCTATTTCAGTGTAACCTAATCACACACAACACTGCTATCTCAGTATAAATTAATCACACACACACCACTACTATCTCACTGTAACTTAATCATGCACAGCACTGCTATCTCAGTGTGACTTACTCACACACAGCACTACTATCTCAGTGTGATTTATTCACATAAATAACTGCTATCTCAGTGTAATGTAATCACACACAGCACTGCTATCTCAGTGTGACTTACTCACACACAGCACTACTATCTCAGTGTAACTTAATCATGTACAGCACTAATATATCAGTGTGACTTAATAACTCACAGCACAACTATCTCAGTGTAACTCAATAACATACAACCGTGTTATCTCAGTGTAACTTAATCACGCACAGCACTATTATCTCAGTGGGACGTAATCATGCACAACATTACTACTTGAGTATAAGTTAATCACACACACAGCACTACAATCTCAGTGTAACATAGTCAGACATAGCACTTCTTAGCTCAGTGTACGATAATCACGCACAGCATTAATACTTCAGTGTAAGTTAATCACACAAAGCACTACAATCGCAGTGTAACATAGTCAGACATAGCACTGCTATCTCAGTGTGACTTAATCGCACAAAGCACTGCTATCTCAGTGGAACATAATCACACACACCACTACTATCTCTCTGTAACTTAATCACACACAGCACTGCTATCTCAGTGTGACTTAATCACCCACAGCACTACTATCGCAGTGTGACTTAATCACCCACAGCACTACTGTCTCAATGTACCTTAATCACACACAGCACTACTATCTCAGTGTAACTTAAAGACACACAGCACTGCTGTCTCAGTGTAAGTTAATCACACACAGCACTACTATCTCAGTGTAACTTAATCAGACAGCAATACTTTCTCAGTGTAATTTAATCATGCACAGCAGTACTATCTCAGTCTACCTTAATCATACAGCACTGCTATCTCAGTGTGACTTAATCACCCACAGCACTACTATCGCAGTGTGACTTAATCACCCACAGCACTATTGTCTCAGTGTGCCTAAATCACACAATGCACTGCCATCTCAGTGCAACTTAATCACACACATCACTACTATCTCACTGTAACTCAATCACACAAAGCTCTGCTATCTCAGTATGACTTAATAACCCACAGCACTACTATCTCAGTGTGACTTAATCATGCACAGCTCTGCTGTCTCAGTGTGACTTAATCACACACAGCACTAGTCTCTCAGTGTGACTTAATCGCTTACAGCACAACTATCTAACTGTGACTCAATAATGCACAGCAGTGCTATCTCAGTGTAACTTAATCACACACAGCATTACTATCTCAGTGTGACTTAATCACTTAGAGCACAACTATCTCACTATAACTCAATCAAGCACAGCAGTGCTATCTCAGTGTAACTTAATAACGCACAACACTATTATCTCAGTGGGATGTAATCAAGCACAGCACTACTATCTCAGTCTGATTTAATCCAACAAAGCACTGCTATCTCTGTGTAACTTAATCACACACAGCACTACTATCTCAGTGTATGTTAATCATACACAGCACTACTATCTCTGTTTAACCTAATGACACACACCGCTACTGTCTCAGTGTAAGTTAAAAACACAAAGCACTGCTATCTCTGTGTAACTTAATCACACACATCACTATCTCAATGTAGGTTAATCATACAGAGCACTAATATCTCAGTTTAACCTAATGACACAAAGTGTTACTGTCTCAGTGTAAGATAATGACACAAAGTACTGCTATCTCAGTGTAACTTAATCACACACACCACTACTATCTCACTGTATCTTAATCATGCACAGCACTCTATCTCAGTGTGACTTAATCACTCACACAGCACTACTATCTCAGTGTAACTCAATCAAACACACCACTACTATCTCAGTGTTTATTAATCATAAACAGCACTGCTATCTCAGTGTGAGTTAATCACTCACAGCACTGCTTTCTCAGTGTAATTCAATCATTCACAGCAGTGCTAAGTGTAACTTAAACATGCACAGCATAATTATCTCATTGTAACTTAATCACACAAAGCACTGCAATCTCAGTCTAACATAATCACACACAGCACTACTATTTCAGTGTAACTTAATCACACACAGCGCTACTATCTCAGTGTAGGTTAATCACACATGGCACTACTATCTCAGTGTAACTTAATCACTAACAGCAGTATTATCTCATTGTAACTTAATCACACACAGCACTACTATCTCATTGTGATTTAATCACACGTATAACACTGCTATCTCAGTGTAACTTAACCACATACAGCACTACTATCTCTGTGTAACTTAATCACTCACAACACTATCTCACTGTAACTTAATCACAGACAGCACTACTATCTCAGTGTGATTTATTCACAGAAACCACTGCTATCTCAGTGTAACAGAATCACACACAACACTGCTATCTCAGTGTGACTTACACACAGCACTACTATCTCAGTGTAACTTAATCATGTACAGCACTAAGATATCAGTGTGACTTAATAACTCACAGCTCAACTATCTCAGTGTAACTCAATAACACACAGCAGTGCTATCTCAGTGTAACTTAATTATGCACAGCACTATTATCTCAGTGGGACTTAATCACGCACAGCATTACTACTTCAGTGCAAGTTAATCACACACAGCACTACAATCTCAGTGTAACATAGTCAGACATAGCACTACTATCTCAGTGTAAGTTAATCATGCACAGCATTACTATCTTAGTGTAACTTAATCACATACAGCACTGCTATCTCAGTGTGACTTAATCACACACAATACTGCTATCTCAATGTGACGTACTCACACACAGCAGTGCTATCTCAGTGTAACTTAATCACTCACAGCATTACTGCTTCAGTGTAAATTAATCACACACAGCACTACTATCTCAGTGTAATGTAATCACACACAATACTGCTATCTCAGTATAGCTTAATCACACACTACTACTATCTCACTGTAATATATTCATGCACAGCACTGCTATCTCAGTGTGACTTAATCACACACATCACTACTATCTCAGTTTAAGTTAATCACACACAGCACTACTATCTCAGTGTAACTGAATCACTGACAGCACTACTATCTCACTGTAACTTAATCACACACAGCACTACTATCTCAGGGTGATTTATTCACACAAATCACTGCTATCTCAGTGTAACTTATCACACACAGCATTACTATATCAGTGTGACTTAATAACTCACAGCACAACTATCTCAGTGTAACTCAATAACACAGCAGCAGTGCTATCTCAGTGTAACATAGTCAGACACAGCACTGCTATCTCAGTGCAAGTTAATCACACACACCACTACTATTTCACTGTAACTTAATTACACACAGCACTCCATCTCAGTGTGACTTAATCACACACAGCGCTACCATCTCAGTGTAACTTAATCACACACAGCACTACTATCTCAGTGTAAATTAATCACACACAGCATTACTATTTCAGTGTAACTTAACCACACACAGTACTACTATCTCAGTGTAAATTAATCATGCATGGCACAACTATCTCAGCGTAACTCAATCAACTACTATATCAGTGTGCCTTAAACACACATAACACTGCTATCTCAGTGTGATTTATTCTCACAAAGCACTGCTATCTCAGTGTGACTTAATCACAAATAGCACTACTATCCCAGTGTAACATAATCATGTACAGCACTATTATCTCAGTGGGACTTAATCACACACAGCACTGCTGCTTCAATGTGACTTAATCACACACAGCACTACTATTTCTGTGTGACTTAATCACTCTCAGCACAGTAATCTCAGTGTAATTCAATCATGCACAGCAGTGCTAAGTGTAACTTAATCACGCACAGCACTAGTATCTCAGTGTAACTGTAATCACACAAAGCACTGCAATCTCAGTCTAACCTAATCACACACAGCACTACTATGTCAGCGCAACTTAATCGCACACAGTGCTACTATTTCAGTGTAGGTTAATCACACATAGCACTACTATCTCAGTGTAACTTAAACACATGCACCACTACTATCTCAGTGTAAGTTAATCACACACAGCACTGCTATCTCAGTGTAACCTAATCACACACAACACTGCTAACTCACTGTAACTTAATCACACACAGCACTGCTAACTCACTGTGACTTAATCACACACACCAATACTATCTCACTGTAACTTAATCATGCACAGCACTACTACCTCAGTGTGACTTAATCACACACACAGCACTACTATCTCAGTCCAACCTAATCACACACAACACTACTGTCTCAGTGTACATTAATCACACACAGCACTACAATCTCAGTGTAACTTAGTCAGACACACCACTGCTATCTCAGTGTAACTCAATCACACACACCACAACTATCTCACTGTAACTTAATCACACACAGGACTGCTAACTCAGTGTGACCTAATCACCCACAGCACTACTGTCTCAGTGTGTCTTAATCACACACAGCACTACTATCTGAGTGTAATTTAATCACACACAGCACTACTATCTCAGTATAGCTTAATCAGGCACAGCACTACTATCTCAGTGTAAGTTAATCCCGCACAGCACTACTATCTCAGTGTAACTTAATCACACAGCACCACTATCTCAGTGTGACTAAATCACACACAGCACTACTGTCTCAGTGTGCCTTCATCACACAAAGCACTGCTATTTCAGTGTAACTTAATCACACAAACACCAGTACTATCTCAATGTAACCTAATCACACACAGCACTGCTATCTTGGTTTGACTTAATCACCCACAGCACTACTATCGCAGTGTGACTTAATCACCCACAGCACTACTATCTCAGTGTAACTTAATCACACAGCACCGCTATCTCAGTGTGACTTAATCACACACTGTGATTAAAAAACTGAGACAGTAGTGCTGTGTGTGATTTAGTCACACTGAGATAGTAGTGCTGTGTGTGATTAACTTACAGAGGAGGTTGTGCTATGTCAGTGTGCCTTAATCACAGAAAGTACTGCTATCTCAGTGTAACTTAATTGCCTACAGCACTACCATCTCACTGTGACTTAATCATGCACAGTTCTACTGTCTCATTGTGACTTAATCACTTACAGCACAACTATCTCAGTGTAACTCAATCACGCACAACACTATTATCTCAGTGGGACTTAAACAAGCACAGCACTACTGTCTCAGTCTGATTTAATCAAACAAAGCACTGCAATCTCTGTGTAACTTAATCACACACAGCACTACTATCTCAGTGTAACTTAATCACACACAGCACTACTATCTCAGTGTAACTTAATCACACACAGCACTACTATATCAGTGTAAGTTAATCATACACAGCACTACTATCTCAGCATGACTTAATCATACACAGTACTGCTATCTCAGTGTGACTTAATCACGAGTAGGACTACTATCTCAGTGTAAGTTAATCACGCACAGCAATACTATCTCAGTGTAAGTTAATCACACACAGCACTGCTATCTCAGTGTGACTTAATCACGCACAAGTCTACTATCTCAGTGTAATTTAATCACACACAGCACTATCTCAGTGTGATTTTTTCACTCACAGCACTACTATCTCAGTGTAACCTAATCACATGCAGCACTACTATCTCAGTGTAAGTTAATCACACACAGCAATACATTCTCAGTGTAACTTAATCACTTACACCATTACTATCTCAGTGTAACAAACACTCATAGCACTACTATCTCAGTGTGAGTTAATTACACACAGCACTACTACCTCAGTTAACTTAATCACACACAGCACCACTATCTCAGTGTAACTTAATCACAATACTGAATTTGCTGAAGTCATCTCCATGATTAAACCATTTAAATGTGAATGTATTTACGTTAGCTTGTATATGTTTGGTAATTTTTTTTTTCTCTTTCCGAACAGATAGCTGACTATGACGTCCTCTCTTATGGCAATACTGTCTCCACCTGGAATTCTAGTCTTGGCAAATTACCTTTGCTAAAAAGTATTCTGTACTTTGAGACATCCTGTTCTTAGAAGGGTCTCATTCCTTCCTTTTGCAGGTTCTATTAGCTAGATTCTTCACCAGACAAGCAGATGATAAGATCTTGATAGATAAGACATTAGCTATCTGATAAAGGACTTTTCTGCTAGTCTAACTTTACATCCTCTTCCTTGAGTTGACAGCATACCATAGACCTACACTGGTATGGGCTATGATAGGTTGTGTCCCACCCTAGATGTAGAGTGGGCATACCTTCTCAGTTCCATCCTCTCTCCAACTAATGCCAGTACTCCAGTATCCCAGCCTCCACCAAGGTATGCAAAATGATGTCCAGCACTGTCACTCCCTTCCAATAAAGGCACTACCGTCCTCCCAGTTGCTATGTGAAGAGCATGATTAACTATTCAATCTCACGTCACTGAGGCTTAAATCAAGGCTTTGTCCCTCCATGCCACTATTGCACTGGATTGTAAGTAAGGCAAAAAGGTGTTTTACTTTCTCAAATGAAAAGCTTTTTTTCCTTACATTTAAATTTCTTCAACTCTAAGCTCAAAGCACTTGCTGACCAGCCTGCAAGCACTCAGGAATGTGACACCTCATCAGATGACTGCCAAAAGGTATGAATGAGTTAAAATGTTTTTATAACCAGGCAAAACCTCCTTCACCACCATGAAATATATACTAACTCTTACATAACTTGACCTTACACTCAAGGGAATACATGCGGGATTGCATATATTCCCCACAACAAATGCACTAGTTGCATAGTTTCAAATATTGCTCTTAATGGTAGTCAGAAATACAACTGGCACTCAGATCTGAATACACACAAGTCAATTACTCCAAAAACAAAGCACCATTAAGAGTTGACCCAATATTTGGGGATATGGAAATGTATGCAGTCAGTAATCTGACCTTCATCCAACACATAACCAAGACAGTAAGAAAGCAATTCTATATACACAACTTATAAGTAAGAGTATGTCATCCAGATCTAATGAAGTTACAGTACCAGACCTACCATTGAGTACAATGCACCCTTCAGCATGTGCTTCATCAGGCATTTGCAACAGTTGGACCACATACAGGGGCTCCTCACCTCAAGAATCCAGGGTATTAACACACTGTCCTAAACATATCACCTTAAGGCACTATCTCTATATTAAGTCTACAACAGGTTACTGAGAATTATACCATGATCCCCCCAAAACGTGCACGCTGATTGGCCAGCGTGCCCGTTGTAAATCGAGTTATACTAATGGAAAAAGGTCCGGTCGCCCGGACTTTTTTCCATTAGTATAACTCTTTAAACACTGTCTCGCTATGTTAAATGGGTTTAACATAGCGAGACAGCTTTAAAATAAGCAACGGAGATCTCCGTTGCTTATTTTAAAGCTGTCTCGCTATGTTAAACCCATTTAACATAGCGAGGCAGTGTTTAAAAAACGAAAGCAAGATCTCCGTTGCTTTTTAGTGTCTCGTTTTGTTAAATGAGTTTAATATGGGGATACAGTTTTAAAATAAGCAACGGAGATGTCCGTTGCTTATTTTAAAACTGTCTCGCTATGTTAAACTCATTTAACATAGCGAGACATAAAAGCAACGGAGATCTTGCTTTCTCCGTTGCTTTCTCAACTCTGATGTACTGCGCAGGCGCAGTACATCAGAACTGCCGGATGCCAAGACATCTGCGGAAGGGCAGTAAACAGGCATTATACTATGCCATTATTTAAGAAAAGTAATAGTTTCTTTTCTTAAATAATGTCATATAATAGCAATAACCACTTCTGGGTGTGGGTAATGCTAAATTTACCCACGGTTGGCTTTGTTTGGTCCTCGCCTCGGGACCAAACCACGCCAACCGTGGGTAAATTTAGCATTACCCACACCCAGGCGTGGGTTATTGCTATAGTAACTACCAGGCGTCCTCTGAAAAATATGCTTCTTCCCAGATGACTTTCCTGGTAAGCAAATGTCAGTAAATAAATAATAAATCAATAAATAAGTGATCTATGCCTGGCATATAAGGCAGTCTCAGATCCAGCCCTGATGGATCTTTTGCACATCTGCAAAATGAACAGCACTAGAGACAGCAGATCCAAGGATTTAAATTTTGCCTGCAACATAAATAAAACATGCTGGCGAGACCAATATATGTCTCAAAGGATCCCTGCTCTGTGGAATATGTTTTTTATCTATATGTAACAGAGTTCATCCCCAACCTTATTCAAATGTATCCTTAACCATTGGGTGGGAAATTGTGAATTCACCCCTGATATGGCCCCCATGTCTTTAATGGACAGAGGCAGACAATAAGTAAAATATTATCTAACATACCCCATATATATATATATATATATATATATATATATATATATATATATGTATATACACACACAGATGCACACACACACACACACAAAAAGACACACACACACACACACACACACACACACACACACACACACACACACACACACACACACACACACACACACACACACACACACACACACACACACACACACACACACACACACACGTACACACACGCACACACACACACACCTATGAACTTATGGACCAATATATTGTTTTAGGAGTAATTCTCTTTATATTTTCTCTGTTTTCTACCAATGTACTTAAGCATGTTTATTTCTGTGAATTTTATCTGTTTGCTACGTCATTTTATGTTTTAGAGGGGTTGTAGGGTATTAACTAGTTCGTGTTGAATACTACAATAAGCTCTACCATCCATTTTGTTTTCCACTAATGCATTATGTTTAACTGGCTACTTCTTGTGTTTAGGTGACAATAGTTCCATATTTTCTAGAGGCCACATTTTCTTTGTTAGTATTTACTATATATTAAAGAAGATGCATAGTTTACTTCTTGTCACCATTTAAAATGACAAATATTTCAAATATTTCATCTAATGTTAAACGTTCTGTAATGTAAAATGTTATTTTCTCTGAGAGGAATGTACTGATGACCATTATACCATCTATAAAAATGTCTTCCCTCTCTAATACGTCTGTCTGCCTGGGATGACATGCTCGACAAGCCACGCTGCTTCACTAGAGATGGCTTGCACTTGTCACCCTTAGGCTTTTGAATACTGATCAAGGCTCTTGCCACCACCATAGTGCCTTTTTTTAGGCAAGGCTCCAAAGACAAACCCACCACCGTAAATAGCACAAGTAACAAAAATCTGAGGGTAATGCTACTCAAAGCCAGAAGTCTAAACCTCAAAATGCACACACTCGAGGCAGAGAACATTGATATATGTGCAGTAACAGAAACCTGGTTTAAGACTCCAGAGAGCACCCCAGCAGTACCAGGCTACAACTCATACCATACATTTCAGCCACCGAACCCGGACAGAAATACAAAAGGTGGGGGAGTATCCATATTCATCAAGGATACCCACACCTCCGGGTTAGTGGCACAGCACGATGCTTCAGAGATTATCCACGTGCAACTAACAATGGGCAAAACTGCAGTTCAAATTGCAGCTTGCTACAGATCGCCTACCATGTCCCAGGACCCCCATTCCGCATTTCTAGAAACACTGGGTAACATAAAGGTCCTACCAAACTCCCCAATATTGGGTGATTTCAACTACCAAAACGTCAAGTACTAACTCCCTTGCCTAACATTTCCTAGAAATTATAAACTCAAACACCCTGGAACAACTGGTCAACACTCCCACCAGAGGTGACAACATATTGGACCTGGTCATCACCAACATGGGCGACCGGTGTTCAACACCAGAGGTCAACCCCTCACTTGTTAGATCTGACTATAAACAAATCACTTTGGATATCCACATTCCGCCCCCACCCCTGGACAAGGAAACCACCGTGAAAAACTTTTCAAAAGCAAACTTCATGTTACTTAAGACAGAGGTGGAAAGTTTCAAAGCCCCCATGCTAAAGGATAAGGCTGTCCAAGCTGCAATATCCTTTACTAATGCATTCTACAAGCACCTACAAGAATGCATGGATCATGCTATCTCAAGCAAAACCAAGACTCGCTCCTCTAAGAAAAGGAAACCAGCCTGGTGGACCCATGCCATAAACAAGCTGCACAATAGAAGGAGGAAACTAGTACAGAAAAGAGTAAAATCCCAAAAAGGAAAGACATCCCTGATCAGTATCAGCAAGAAACTACGATCCCTCATAAAATCGTCCAAGGCGAGCTTTGAAAGAAAACTTGCCAAGGACTCCAAAGATAACCACAAGGCATTTTTTAGCTATGTCAAGAATCTAAGTGGCAATGCTCAGATCTGCTCAGAGTTAGTGCAGAATGGCGCAAAATACACTGAACCAACAGATATTGGCAACATCCTGGCAGACAGGTTCAGTGCAAACTTCACCCCCTCTCACCCCCAAAAGGGCCAATAACCATACCAGAAGAATGTAGATCCCCTGAAATCACAGGTACTCAGGTTAAAATAGCCCTCTCCAAAGCCAAAAACACAGCATCAATGGGACTGGACGGTGTCCCAGGCTGTGTCCTACATGAGCTCAAAGACGAACTAACCCCTCACCTAAACACTTTGTTCAAACTCAGCCTCTCCACAGGCTACGTACCCATAGAGTGGTGCACAGCAATGGTTATTCCACTCCACAAAGGTGGAGCCACAACAGACCCCGGGAACTATCGTCCTATAAGCCTGATTAGCTTGGTCTGCAAGGCTATGGAGCGCATCATCATGGAACTCATTAACAGAGACATTGGGAACCTCCAAACACTGGACCCTACCCAGTTTGGCTTTGTTAAGGGCAGATCATCCCTCCTAAACCTGGTGGACTTCTTTGAGACAGTCACCAAGGCTATAGATGAGGGAAAGGTGGTACACACTGCCTACCTAGACCTCACAAAGACCTTCGACACCATTCCCCATGCTGGTATTATAGACAAGCTCACCAGCCTGAACATAAACTCCTATGTCACAAGATGGGTTGCCAATTGGCTCACGGACAGAACCCACATGGTGTAAGTTGTGGGAGCTAGGACTGACTCTAAACCGGTTACAAGTGGCGTTCCCCAGGGCTCAGTCCTAGGACCCCTCCTACTCGTCATATACTTCTCAGAAGTACAGACAAGCACAGGAGGACTATGGCTGACCAAGTTCGCAGTTGACTGCAAACTAGGGGCTATAAGTGACTCACCAGCTGACACAGACATCCTCCAAAAGGGTCTCACTGAGACGGATACCTGGTGTCAAAAACATGGCCTCAAGCTAAATGCCAAAAAGTGCATAGTTATTCCCTTTGGAAATAACAAAGTACCCATAAACTACCACTTAGGTGGTAGTCCTCTAATTATGGAAAACATAATAAGGGATCTGGGGACCCAAGTAGATAGCAATCTCTCCTTTGATAATCACATTACCAAAGTAGTTAGAAAATCTTTCTATGTGGCCCACCTAATCACAAAAGGGTTTGCATCCAGATCAAAAGAGGTCATTGTGCCCCTCTACTCATCACTCATCAGACCCATCATAGAGTACAATGCCCCATTTGGGATGTACCTTACAAGACACCTGCAACAGCTGGAAAGTCCACAGAAGTACCTAACCAAGAGGATCACTGGCCTCAAACAGATGCCCTATGCAGCTCAACTGAAGAAACTCCAGCTGTACTCGGTTGCACACCGCCTGCTCAGAGGTGATCTCTGCCTGACATACAAGGCCATGTCCAACCCAGAATTAATGGACATGCTCCACCTCACCACAACAATAAATAGGACGTGCTAGAGGGATAGATTCCTGTCCCAGACACTTCCTATGCTTTGGAACAAGATTACAATCTACATTAGGCAGAGCTCCTCACTAGCACTCTTCAAGAAAAACCTTGACGAGTGGATGGGAAACAGAAAGTTTACCCCGGGGATCGCTTCAGTGGATTTGCTGGACAGAGGCACAGGGAACTAATCTAAGGGGGGCGGCGAAAGCCAACACATTCTGGCTAGGCTTATAAATGCCTTTGGGCAGATAGCCTAGTACCTACCTATGAACCTATGAACCTATACATATATAGATAAAGTTATTTTATAACACTTTTTCAACTAATTCACATACCTAACTTTCATACAGGCACTTGCATTACTGTTAGCTGCTGACTGCATAGAGGGAATCCCTGATTGGTCCTAGCTACCCCTTTTTTACCTTACGAGCAATTTAACCTTAAATAGAAAGAAAGTAAAAGCAATTTCTGACTGCTATAGAGCAAGTCTGTTAAGGCATGTGCTATCATGTTCAGATTTTTTACTAAAACACTGCTACATGTGGTAAATAAGGGTTTATATCACATCATCGAATGCTGCAAACATCAAAGCACAAAACATCGAACTGAAGACATCAAACTGAAAACATCGAAATGGGGAAATAAGGCTGCAATGGCTCAAAGCTTCCTTACCCCCATCTCTGCACTATTCCATGTTTTAATATAAATCAGTAATGACCTAAAGCTTCTTTATCCCTCATATTGTACTCTAATATTGTACTCTGATTTTAAATTGTCAGATGTGCGCCTTCTATTTTAATGCACTGGTAATGCTGATCTATTCTACTGTATTGTATGTTATGTATTGTGTAATGTTTATATTATGTATCATTCATTTTAGTGTGGAGATTTTCTACCCAGGCCTCCACTGAACATGGGCTCACTATGGCCCAGTGGGCCATCCTGGTAAACAAATGTAAATAAATAAATAATAAACCTCTGCACTGTTCTATGTTTTAAAATAAATCAGTGAGGACCCAAAGCTTCCTGCAGTTTAACAGCTCATCTTCCTTATCCAAGGAAACAAGCTACATTTACTGAAAACCCAACGGGGGACTCAGCATCCTCTTTTTAGTCAGAAGTATACCTTATGTACTCATTTCTGATCTTGATGGTGAGCTCCTACAGCTTTAATGATTAAGGCGGCTTACTTTTTCTTCCCATTTTTATTTTGATATATATATATATATATATATATATATATATATATATATGGATCCCTATCATCCTATCATATGATATAAACCTCATTTGACTGAAACACATTTGACTGAAACCACAAGACTGAAATTTCAAAAGACTGAAAAGTCACTTGACTGAAACCCATAAGACTGAAACCCATAATACTGAATTTCAACATACTAAATTGTAAACTGGACCATATAAAATCAGACAAGGTGGGGGGGGGTGACGATTGGGGAGAGATGGGTGAAGGCTGCCAGCCTAGTCAAATAGGTGCACACAACTTCACTAAACATACAACCAACTTCTTCAACCACCTTACTGTGGTATACTTCCACCCTAAGCTTCCATACAGTTTCTTCACCATCCATGCTTATATAAATCTGCTATATATAGTTGGGGGGTGGAGGGCACAGCCCCCCACATTGGGGGTGTGGGGTTGTAGCCAACCACCTAGTCTGGTTTTATATGGTCCAGTTTAAAATTTAGTATGGTAAAATTAAGTATTATGGGTTTCAGTCAAGTGACTTTTCAGTCTTTTAAAATTTTTTGAAATTTCAGTCTTATGGTCTCGGTCAAATGAGTTTCAGTCAAATGAGGTTTCTATCATATCATAGGGATCCATACATACATATATATATATATATATATATATATATATATATATATATATATATATATACATGTTTTTCTCTGAGCACTACTGTGCTTGGGTTGTGTTGCCTCTATATCTTTGGCATCCACCTAGCACATCTTCATAGACTGATTCCAGCCGGGGGGGAGGTGTGTCCCACTTCAATCTTCTTCCACCCACAATTCCCCAGCCACCCTCCAGGCACTCCAGTTTATACACCACTGTCTGCACCTTCCTTCTGCCCATTTCTGACCACCTTTAAAGGTGCACACAACTTCACTAAACATACAACCAACTTCTTCAACCACCTTACTGTGATATATTCCCACCCAAACTTCCATACAGTTTCTTCACCATCCATGCTTAAATAAATCTGCTAACAAACAACACTACATTCTTAAGCCTCCTTTCCAAACAGCCTTAGTCACAATATATTCTGAAGTCCTCTCCCAGCTTCACAGACTCCTGTCACTTACTTTCAGGACTTCATGTCTACCCTAGTCTCCATAATGCTTCTCAATCTCACCATCTTACTTCTCTTTCCTTTAACCCATTCTGCTAAACCATCAGTAACCCCATCTCTTCTCCTATCTCCCTTTACTAGCCTATCACAACCCCCATCACTCACTTGAACCCCAAGACTTACCCCATGCATTTACACCCTACATTCTCTACCTTCAACTCACACACAACTCCAGCTTCACACTCCCTTTACTTCATCGTCTCCAAAACAACCAAACTACCAAACCTCAACAACCCAACCTCAAACCTCTTAAACACATCTGCAAATGTACCTCTATTTAGATCATACTCCTCCTCAGAGCCAACACTGAATCCAATCCTGGTCTTCTCACCACATAACTCTTCCGAACACCTCCACCCTCTCCTCTGCATTACTTAACTCCCCAAAAATTTCTAACAAACCTGACCAGATAAACACCTTCCTGACAATCCACTCACCTATTATAACAGCTGTCACTGAAACATGGCTGAAGCAAACAATCTTAATTTTCAGCATCTACTTCCCTCCTACAAATATCTCCAAAACTCAAGACCTGACAGTAGAAAGCATGGGAGAGCTCTCATTCTTTATAAATACAACCTTAAACCAACTTTCATTGCTTTAGTAAATGTCTCCTCAGATACTGAGCCCAACTGGATCCTTCTGAAACTTCCTTCCAGAAAGAACAGTTACCTTCTAATAGCAGTCCTCTACCTTTCTCCTTCAGTCTCTCTTAACAGATTTCAGTCCCTTACTCTCAATATCACCTCAGCAACATATAAATGTAAAAATATTGTTTTTCTACGTGATTTTAAACAAAACTTCATGGATTCATTGAGAAATGACATGGCTGAATAACTAACCGATATCAGTCATAAGTAGTCAATGATACTATCCATCAAAATCTCTGAACCAGCAACCACTTCCTCCTAGATCTGTTAATCAGTAATAACCCCTCATTATCTCCACAATATCTGTTCTTCCTCCCTCATTCAGTGACCACTCCACAATAACATTCTAAATTATCCGCCAGTCACCAAAACTGCCCTCAAACTAGGTAATTTCAGACCCGGATCCGCCATCAATACAGACAACTTCAAAAACCATCCAGAAACTTTTGACTGATCTCCCATTACCAACTTACGGAATGTGACCTTAGCTGCAACAACTATTACAAATACTATCCTTCAACTTGAAGACAAATTCTTCCATTTTATACAGGGCCTTTTCCATTATAACAAACCACCCTGGTTAACCAGTGAGCTGAAAGTTCTCCTCAAACTGAGGGACAATGTGCGGTTTCATGGAAACAAAACTCATTACCAGAAAATGGTACTGCCTTTACATGTCTACATAACCTAGCTAAACAAGCCATACACAGGCACAAAACCAACTATTTCAAAAAAACAAGGAATTTGTTTGGCTAAGGAAACCCAAACATTTCTGGTAAGAAGTAAATCTTCTCACAGGTGGAAAATCCATAGATCCCACTTCCTTCCACCCCTATCACCTTCCAGATCATTCAAGGCCAACTATCAACCTCTGACTTTCTCAAGCAATTCACCCATCTACCTAGTACTGCAACCTCTACATCTCCCCCCTTCTCACCTAGCCCCCATCCTTTTATCCCCTTATTCTATTTTAAGAAAATTACAAAGTCCTTGACATCTTACTACAAAATATACCCATGGACCCATCCCCTGGTACAGACAAACTACTCTCTTGGGTTACATCACTCTGCAAAGACTTGCTTGCTACACCTCTTCTCCTTGTGTATAACCTTTTCTTAACTCAAAGCCCAAAGCTAGACATATGGAAAACTATTCTTGTTAAACTCCTTTCTAAACAGCCTTAGTCAGAAAATGTCTCCCACTTCCACCTTACCTCCATCCTCCCTATATGCCTATCCATCTCTATTAACTCAAGCAATTCTTCCCTTGCACTTGATAAAATATCTGAAAAACTAATCTACAGCAAACTGTACACTTACATCCAACAGTATCACCTCCTCAGCCTTAAACAGCAAGGAGTCTGGACTCAGCAGAGCACAGTGAAAGCAATATAGTCATTTACAGATCAGATCTTTCTCAACATGAGTAAAGGAAACTTACAAGAGCTCTCTGCATTCATCTTACCAAAGCTTTTTATCTTACTGACCACTTCTTTCTCCTTCACTCTCTTCAAAAAAATCAGGGATTTGAGGGGTTGGCCAAGATGGCAAGCAGTTAACAGCACAAGAATTTTACTTTGCTGCTCCTATACATTTTTGACAAGATTTAATTTTTAATTTCTCTAAAAAAATCTTCTAAAAAGGTAAACTAAAGACTTGGAAACTATTTGGTACTGTCTGGAGAAAAATGTCTACTCCTTTTTAAAACTTTCCTGTCAAAACTTCTGCCTGAAAATATCAAATGAAAATGAGTCACTCTAAGGCAACATGAAGTCACTGTGAAGAAGGAGCTATGGTCTATCATCAATAGTATTCAGGATTTATCATTAAAATTGAATAAACTAAACTCTAAGGTAGACACAATCATTGAAAACTGCAAAAAGCAGATATAATTAATAAATAAAGTAGTTAAAACAGCAAAAACTTCAGATATCTACCATGGAAGACTCACTCACTGATTTAGATGGCAAAGCCACGATGGTACAGCGGTAGCATTGTTGCCTCACAGCAAGAGGAACTCCTGTTCAATTCTCGGCTGGAGTGCCTTCTGTGTGGAGTCTGCATGTCCTCCCCACAATCGAGTGGCCTCCGAAAGACATGTGTGAATAGGCGTGCCTTCGCTGAAGGTTGGGCGTCGGGCTGGCAACTTGGCACCATAAAAATCTACTGCCAATCATTAGCAGACCGGAGTTCCGCTGTGACAACACCTAACCGGGAAAAGCTGAAAAAGACAAACAACAACTGACTGAAGGAGAATTAATTTTAAAGCAAAACAAGTTCCTGGAGAAGATAGATGATCTTGAAAACAGGGCAAGAATGAACAACATCAGGAAATATGGAGTACCTGAGAAGCAAGAGGGAAAAAAATATGGTAAACCTTTTAACTTCTCATATTCCAAAAACTTTAAACCTCCACGAAGCCCTATCATATGGTATAGAGAGGCCACAAAGATCCCTATCAACAATAAATTCAAAAAAGCAAACTTCAAATCCAAGACTCATAATAGTGAACTTCATTTCCAGACAGGACAAAGACTTAGTTCTAAAAACTGCCTGGACTGCATCACCCATCAAAATAAGTGATAACCTTATCAGATTTGACAATGACTATTCTTCTTTACTTTTCTCAAAAAAGAAAGCATGAATTCCCTTGCTGAAAAGTCTAATGAAATCTGGAATAAAAACACATGTACTTTACAAACCAAAATTAAGACTTGTTTTGCCAGAAGGAAGAAAACATTTGAAACCCTGGAAGTTGCTGTTTCTTTTGTACAGATAAACAATCTCACTGAAGAAATAAAGGAATAAAATCCCAGTCCAGGTTAGGCAGAGTCCCTCATTGACTCTCTTCAAGAGGAATCTTGATGAGTGGATGGCAGATCGTAGGTTTACCCCGGGTATCACTTCTGTGTCACTGTTAGACAGAGGCACAGTATACTAACCTCGAAAAAGGGCATAGCAAAATTCATTTAAAATGGGTGGTGAAAGCCAAACACATTCTGGCTAGGCTTATAAATGCCCTAGGGCAGATAGCCTAGTATGAACCTATGAACCTATGAACCTATGAAGTGGAGTGGACATCATCTCTGAAAAGACATGCTACAAGAAATGAATGGACAGTAAAAGACAAAAATAAAAAAATTCAGACAAATGAAAATATACATGCTGTTATACAATCCATGCTTTTGTAATAGTTTTTTTAAGCATTTCTGAATGGGTTTCATCAAAAGGTAAAACCTTTCTTCTTTTCATTTTTTTACATTAAAATATAGTTTCAGTAAGCAATAATTTCCTGCTTACTGAAATACATCTGATTCTCCAACACATGGGGTAAAAGTATACTTATATTAAAGCAGCCGACTCCAAATCCACCTCCAGACAAGGGACAAGTGGAGTACCTTAGGGTTCAGTCCTGGGAACGCACTTGTTTGGCATCTACTTCTCTGAAGTACAGGCCAACACTAAGGGACTCTGGCTAACAAAGTTCGCAGATGACTGCAAACTGGGAGCCATTATTGAATCCCCAAATGATATGGATATTCTACAAAAGCGCCTTACAGAAACAGATGCTTGGTGCCAGAGCCATGGGCTCAAGCTCAATGCCAAGAAATGTATAGTTATCCCCTTTGGGAAAAAAAACATGTACCCATGAATTACCACATAGGTGGCAGCACACTAAACACTGAAAGTGTGATAAAATATGTAGGGACAAATGTGGACAGTGGTCTCACCTTCGATAACCACATCGCCACAACAGTCAGGAAATCCTATGTGGCACACCTCATCACTAAGGGCTTTTTATCCAGAAAAAAGGAGGTCATTGTCCCACTGTACTCATCACTCATTAGACCCATTATAGAATACAACACCCCGTTTGGTATGTACCTGTCAAGACATCTGCAACAACTGGAAGGCCGTAGAAATACCTCACTAAAAGAATCACAGGCCTAAAGCAGATGCCCTATGCTGACCATCTAAACTCCACCTATACTATGTCGCATATCGTCTACTCAGAGGCAATCTCTGCTTAACATACAAGGGCATGTCAAACCCAGAGCTGTTGGACAGGCTACAGTTAAAGAAATCCCAATCCCCTCAAAAACACACACTCCAGGGATCTAAACCTTGTCATCACAATGAACAAAACATGCTGGAGGGATAGGTTCTTGACCCAGAGACTCCCCAGACTCTGGAACAGACTGCCCATACATGTCAAACAGTGTGCCTCTTTGGCCCTGTTCAAAAGGAACCTTGATGATTTGATGGGAGATTGGAAATTCACCCCGGGGATCATGTCAGTCGCCCTGATAGACAGGGGTCCAGGGAAGTAAATACTGTGGGAAGAAATAGCCAGGGAATTGTCATGGATAGGTTTGTATAGGCCCTAGGGCCAATAGCCTAGTACCAGCCTATGAACCTATGAATCTATGAATAGTTAGCAAGCTGAAAAATATAATCTGAGTTTAAACAACTGATTAAAGTTTTACAGTTCACTTTATTTAAAAATAAATAAGAATACATATAAGCAATGATAATTAATCTGGGTTTGATATAGAGTGAACATTTTATTTAAAACAATGGACTAAAAGAAAGAAAATGTGCAGATATGTTTTGCCATGGCTTTCTGATAAATTTAAACATTTAAATAATCAACAGCAGTCCTACTAAATGTTGAGGGAATGTGTAAATAATGTGTATTTAATGAATTTTACTTTAAATGAAGTTTATTTGAACTCTTTTCTTTTATTTTTTCACTAAAACTATTAAAGTGTCTTTTTTACTTAGATCCTGGCTACCCCAGCATGATCATGAGCCCTTTTAACTTTTATCACATTTCATTTACCTCATTTTGATACCTGAAAGTCTAAAAGTGTTTCAAAAGTGTTTTTCTTAATGGCACAAGCCTATTTGAGTTTTCACAGCAGCTTGGTTTCATTTTGAACAGCTCGTGAGAAAGGAAGTGGTACACGACCTCTAACCCCTCCAGAAACAGGAAATAAAGGGAACTTTTGACTGGAACATTAAAACGGACATTATTGGAAGGTTGTGGAGACTTCTTTATATTAATCATCAAATTTAGAAATTATTTTGTAAGTTAAAACATGTTTCTTTTAATTTTATACTCAATATTACTACTTCAGTGAAACAAAAGAAGCTTCTGTTCTAAGGAAAATTGTGATAGGAACCGCAAGACTGGGTGGACATGATACACAAGGGAAAATATCTCTGATGGTGGTTTACTGAAAAGAAACCTCTATAAACCATATAATGATGCTCTAAAGGGATTATGTGAAAGCTTCATTTAAAAGATTAGCGTACATTTTAAGTTACAGAAAGTTTTATTTATTTTTGAATACATAGAGCTTCCCCAGCCTCATTTTAAATAGCAACTTTACTGAGTTTTAAAACAGCTGTAAAACTAAACTGCTGCGTGACTTCGTTTTATAAGATATTAAACAATGTATAAACCGTTAGTACATTGTTTGAATGAAAATAACAGAAATTTAACAGGTTTTGCTTTTTTTAAGTAAACAACATTCTAGCTTTATAACAGACACCTCAAAAGCCTATCCTATAATATGTTATGATGACTACTTAATGTGGGTGTGCATGTTTATGCTTGCATACTCATATTTGATTGTAGCTATATGGAGAAGGTGAGGTTTAGATACATATATGTATATGGTCATGTAGCTCTGTGGAAAGAAATATTCAGTTCTGTATGATAGTGTGGCACTGAAGGGAGAATGCACGCATAAACCTGAAATCCCTTGATAGTATAGCTTGCATAAAAATGAATAACATTTTAACCTATTGACAACATACGTATGCAATGTGGCTGTCTATAATTGATTAAATGTAAGCACAGGTAATTAAATTAAGTTTATTTCAACAAGGGTCTAATTCTGGCATACCCAGTTAACATTTTCAGTAATAAAGATAACACTTATTTCAGATACTTTATGTTGGTATGCTTGATAACACTAACATGAAGAACAAGCTTTTATACACAATATACAGGATTGCTTAAGTAAAAGGTTATCCAACATACCCTAAATAACAGTTCAGCAATAAATGATAATAGTCAATGTAGTATACTATGTTATAGTTATTAGTTGTTTTGTAGATAGGATATTTGAAAGTCTTGGAATAAGGGGAATCATTAGTTTTTAACCCAGTTGTTCTCAAAGATGCCAAAATGGAAATGTCTTTCACTAAATGTTAATAGGTTGAATAAGCCTTTAAAAGAAAACTGTTTAAATAAGTAACATAACATAAAG
Source organism: Protopterus annectens (assembly GCF_019279795.1). NCBI lineage: Eukaryota > Metazoa > Chordata > Ceratodontiformes > Protopteridae > Protopterus > Protopterus annectens. Next base: position 1,130,409,817 of record NC_056733.1, read on the forward strand.
CAGATATTGTCTTCTTGCACAAAATGCATCTTTAGACTGAAGATTTATGCAGGTTGCAAATAAAGGACTATTTAATTCTAGTAAGTTCTCATTTTAGTTCAAAAAGAAGAGGTATTCTTATCCTTTGGAAGAAAACACTAGGTTTGCCTAAAATAGTTGACACTAATTCTAACAAGAATGGTATGCTGGGATTGGTGGAAATACAAATAGATAAAAACAATCACACTCTCCTAAATACTTATTGGATTCCTGGAAAAGGATCAAAAATAGCCAAGAAGTATCTAGACATTATGGCATTATAATCAAAAGAAAATGTGGTGATAGCTGGAGACATTAACTGCATTTTATCCAGTAAAGACACCACCAAGGAGAGAAGAGTCAAACTAGCTTCTACAGTGCATTTAAATCACTATACAGGTTTAATGAATATAAAGACTATTTTAGACTTAAAACTACAAAGCTCTTTAAATTATACACACTATTCCTTCAGATATAAAACACAAACCAATATTGATGAAGTTTTTGTATCAAATGAGCTTTATTCAAAAACACAATATGTATTATAATCTTGTTTCCTTTGTCTGACCATAATACCATTACATTCACTCTAAACTTTAGCTCAAATATCTTAATTGATTGTCAAAGGTTATCTGCATACATAATTAAAATAAAAAGTTTTAATGATTTTTTTTTTAGAGAAATCAATCAGTTCATGGAAAGTAATAATAATAGGGAGGTGATAGATGCTATATTATGGGACACCCTAAAAGCCTCTTTATTTGTTAAAGTTAAATACTGGTATATATGTAAAAGGAAAGAATGGGAAAAGGACTTGATTGTTTTGCAATCAAATATAGATAAACCAAAGTTAAACTTAAATCCCACTGACAAAGCCACAAATATGGAGTTAAAAAAGCTGAATCAGAAATATCAGGAAATACTTCAACACAAGATTTCAATCAATCCAGAAAAAAATTAAACAACAGTCTTATTCAGTAAACTCAAAGAATCTACACAGAGTAGCCATTAGATAAAAAATATAAACAAAAGAAATTACATTAGAGTGTATCTAAAGAGGGAATAAAACATCAAAATAAGGAATCTAAATGACATATTACAATGTTTTACTAAATATTATGAAATAAATTAATAAAACAGAGACAAACATAGATAATCATGAACTAATTGATAGTTTGTTGAAAGATAATATACATCATAAATTAACTAATGAACAGAAAAGTAAATTTGATGTCTTCATTTTAAAGAATTTAAAGACCAAATTAAAAGTCTCACAACCAGAAAGGCTCCAGGATTATATGGTATCATCCTAGAATTGTATAAACCACTACCTGACGATATTTTAAAAACCTTATTGAACATCTTTGAAGAAGTCAAAAGCTCTGTTAATATTCCTCCCTCTTGGATATACTCTATAATTCCAACTATTTTAAAATCAGATAAAGATCTTATATTATATGTTTCTTATTCTATTCCACTTTTGAATATAGACTACAAAATCTTCATGTCTATACTAGCAAAAAGACTTAACTATATACTCCCAGAATTAATAAATGAAGATCAAGCTGGATTTATAACAGAAGCATACAAGTAAATATTGCAAGAGTTTTTTTTTCATTAATTGATATAGTAAATAAAAATAAAAAAAGAACTATCAGTATTAAATCCAGATACTCATAAAGCTTTCAATTCAGTGAACTGGCCCTATTTCTTTAAAATATTAAATGAATATAACTTTTCCTCTAGTTTTACAACATTAATTAAAATACTTTATAGCAATTCCGTATATTTTGTCAAGATAGATTCCTTTCTATCTAGGCCCTTTAATATAGCAAAATATAATAAACAAGGATGATGTCTTCCCCCTTTATTATTTGCTATAACTATACAATCACTAGTTCTATAAGCTCTAGCATAAATATTAAAGGCTTCAAAATAAATGAAGACTTTTTATCAAAAATCCAGCTTTTTGCTGATGACATAATGTTGACAGGTAGTGACATAGAACACTCATTATATCATATACTCAAAGTCTTGGATTACTTTGAAAAGGTTTCAGGTTTGAAATCTAATCATAATAAAACTAAAACATTGCTTATAAACAAAAAAACAACTATTTTGTTAAAAATGAAATAAAAGTTTAACTGGGAAATTCTCAAATTAAATATTTAGGTATCACTATTGAATCTAAGAACAAATATTCCATATTTATAAACTATAAAAACTTAGCAGATGATATCATAAAGTTGTAAAAAAACACATATAAAGTCCCCACCAAAGGTCCAGCAAGCCACAAACAGTCAGAATTTCATAGAAAAATATAGCAATGGGACAACCAGGTTGTATTTCACTTTTAATAAAATTCCAGATAAAAAGTACAAGTACATAAGCACTTTCAGGTCTAAGCCCTTCATCAGATAAAAAACATCTCAATTACTAAAATATTTAAACTAGCAGCAACCAATCACATTTTCCAATCAATATTTCACTCTCCTTCTTTTTTTTTAAGGCTGTTGATGAAGGGCTTAGACCTGAAAGCGTTTATGCACTTGTACTTTTTATCTGGAATTTTATTAAAAGTGAAATACAGCCCGGTGGTGCCATTGGTCTATTTTTTCTACAAGATTTTGGACTGTTTGTTTTTTTCTGGACCTTTGGTGGGGACTTTGTGTGTTTTTTACAGTTTGTTTTTTGGTTACTGAAGTCCCTGCACACAAGGATAAGCAGAGAATGAAAGTGGAATTGGATTATTGTCCCTAATTGAAAGTATATTCATCTGTTGCAAAGAGGGTAAGAAGAGATGTTACTTCAGCATTCAGTCCTTTGTTGTATTAGGATATGTCTGACCTGCAGGTAGAGACACAAATGCTGGACCCAGTACAAATAGTGAAGCTGAATTTAATGAATGCATGAATTTATTACAACAATGCTTAATGAAACTTAAGTGCCTTCAATGACAAAGGTTTCATTTAGAGGCATGCTTAAAATATCTCATTGTGCCTAGAGGTTTATGTGTACTAGGCATGCCTACTCAGGGGGAAGTTTCCCTGAGTTTCTGGCACAATGGCAGAGCATTAATTTTGAAACAACCTTCTCTTACAAGTATTTGCTGATACAGTTTTTTTCATCAAAAGAAAAACAACTGGTGAAAGACACTGATGACCTACAGAAAAAAATTAGAAATTAAATATGGAGATGAACAACATGGCAATAGACTAGAGGAGATATATTGCACTGTCTCCACATATGATTTAAAACTGCAGCAGACTAAAACCAGAAAGATTACAAGGGACTATCGAGACTTCATGGCAGGCAATATATTTACCTGGCCACGGGAAAGACAATCAGTTAAAACTCATCCTGCACCAGCTGTATGGAATCAACACACTTCCAGGGTGATTGATTCCTTGACAAAAGTACAAAAAGAAAATGTCCTGGTAACCATGGAAACTGCAGATGTGCTTAGTGTGTCCCAGCCTCCTCTATCCAATCAGGGTGCAGAAGCAGGCCCTTCTGATGAAGAACGAGTATGGAAGGAGGCCAGCATTATGGTGGATAGTTCAGAGGGAATGGGGGCATGACCAAAAACCAGTTCTACACAACAACGACAGGCAACATCTTTTCACCAGCTTCCAGTTCCAGTGAAGAAAAAAATGGAATGCAAACGGAATTTCTCCTACAGCAGGGAGACAAAAAATGGAGAATATCAACGTGACTAATGACACTCACAATATTGTTTTTAATATTTTTGGCTATGACCTTACAGAAGATCTGTGTTAAATAAAGGAATTACTTTTGTCCCGAGTACGGGAGCAGTATATAATGAAGTTATACTTGATCTAATGCTTTATAGCAGGAATATAGCCTTGAAATGTATTTTTGGTAACAATGTACATGAACATGGTGGTGAATTGAGGAAACCTAGCATGTTTGGACCGAATATGTGTCTGGTGGTGCATATCTTCTTAAAAACTGGTGAAATGGATATACAAAATTTGCTAAATGATGAACATAGAAAATGATATCATAATTTTACCATGTTGCAAAGGGCAGTATTGAATGTATTGATCAATGACAATAGGATTATTATTAAACCTGCAGATAAGGGGGGGGGGCAGTTGTAGTGATGAATAAGGAGTTTTATCAGAACAAAATCTTTTCATTATTAGAAGATACTAATACCTTCATGCAAATGTCATGCTTGGATGTAAAAATGGTAATCAATGAAGTTAAGAATGATTTGAAACTAATGAATCAAGAAGGTATGTTGAATGATGACTTTTTAAAGTTTTTTTGGATAGAATACCCATTTACCCCTATATTCAAGGCCCTCCCCAAGATCCAGAAAGACCCCAAAAATCCCCTGATGAGACCAATCATCTCGGGGAGGGGGTGGATCACAGAAAATCTATCTATCTGGCTAGAAACCACTCTGAAGCAGGCTTTACAAATATTCCCCAGAATTTTAAAGGACACAGGACACTTTCTTGTGACATTAAATGACTACCTGAGTAAGGAAGAACCTCAGGAGTATTTACTTGTGACTTTGGACATCAAACATCTGTTCACAGTCATTAGTAATGAATTTGGAATACAAACCATTGAGTCCATAATGGTTGAAAGAATGGCCTTTGATAGAAACAAATGTGAACTTATAAGTAGGATACTCAGGTTGGTTCTAGCGAACAATGGATCCATGTGCTATGGGAATCACTATAGGCAAAAGCAAGGGGTAGCGATGGGTACACCGTGTGCCAATACATATGCCGACCTGCTATTGGTGCATTGGGAGGAGAATGTCATTTTTAACACAATGCATGATTGGTAACACACAATTATGCCACTATGTTAGATTTGTAGATGATATTTTTCTTTTATGGAGCGGTACACCCACTTAATTGGAACATTCCGTGGCATATATGGAATGGAGTAATGAATTCCTGAGGTTTACAGTACATTGCTCCAAAGAAGAAATAGATTTCTTGGATGTACATTTAAGTTGGGACAATAGGGGGAACTTACATACATCTCTGTATAAAAAGGAATGTTGGAAGAACAGTCTGTTGTCATTTGACAGCATGCATCCAAGGTATACCTTTGACAATATTGTAAGAGGACAAGTGAATAGGATTTCACGTCTGTGTACACAGGAAGAAACATTTATGAAGGAACTAACTGGCTTGAACTCCAACTTAATTAATAGGCATTATAAGAAAGATAAGGTTAAAAGAATTATAAATGGGGGTAGATGCAGTAGGGCAGATAGAGCCAGACCATGGTTCTCAGTGGGACCGGAATGCAATGTATCCAAGGGGGTAGTATTAACATTAACAGTAATGAACAAAATAGTTTACGTATGATGTTAATGTATAATAGTGACATACGAGGAATATGTGACATCAACAGACAAAATTGGAAAAATCCTCTTAGCAGATGGTAAGGTGGAAAATATAGTGGGACAACATCCTTATTTTGGTTTTAAGAGAAATAAAAATGTAAAGGATTTACTATGCCATGAGATGAGAAGGACCCACAATGAATATACTGAGAAGAAGGGAACATTTAGATGTAGGATGTGTAAGGCTTGTCTTTACATAATGGACTGTCATCAGTTTATGCACCCCAGTACAAAAAAGGGATATTCACCGAACAAAACCTGATTCAAGGCTCCTGAGAGCTCCCCAGCACTACCAGGTTATACCTCATACCATGCTTTACAGCCACAAAACTTGGACCAAACCACAAAAGAAGGGGGAGTATCAATATTCGTCAAAGATACCCACACCTCCAGGTTGGTGGCACAGCACGAAGCATCAGAGACAATCCATGTGCAACTAACAGTGGGTAAAACTGCCTTCCAGTTTATAGCTTGCTACAGACCACCCTCCCAAACCCAGGAACCCCACTCAGCCTTCCTGAGAACACTGGAAAATATGAAGGTCTCTCCAAACACCATTATATTGGGTGACTTCAACTACCCAAACATAGACTGGGAGCATTACTCTAGCTCCAACACCCTAGCCCAAAGGTTCCTAGAATTTATAAACTCAAATGCTATGGAACAACTTGTTACCACTCCCACAAGAGGGGAAAACATACTGGACCTGATCATCACCAACATGGGGACTCTATGCTCCAGACCAGAAGTGTATCCCTCACTGGTAAGATCAGACCATAAACTAATCTCACTGGATATTCACATCCTGACCCCACCCCCTGCCCAGAAAACCACAGTGAAAAAACTTCTCTAAAGCAAATTTCACACTCCTCAAAACCGAGGTGGAATCCTTCAAAGCCCCCAGGCCTGTAGAAAATACAGCCCAGACCGCAGAATCCTTTATAAACACATTCTATGAACACCTTCAGGAATGCATGGATCATGCAATCCCAAATAAAACCTAGACCCAATCCTCCAAAGGCAGATGTCCTGTCTGGTGGACCCCAGCCATAAACAAATTATACAATAGAAGGAGGAAGCTACTACATGATAGAGCAAAATCCCAAAAAGGGAAGGCATCTCTGATCAGTATTAGCAAAAAACTACGGGCACTCATAAAATCGTCTAAGGCCAGCTTCGAGAGAAAAATTGCACAGGATACTAAGGATAATCACAAGGCTTTCTTTAGTTATGTTAGGAACCTGGGTGGGAATTCCCAGATATGCTCAGAATTAGTCCAAAATGACAGAAAATACACCGAACCCACAGACATTGCCAACATCCTAGCTGACAGGTTCAGTGCAAACTTCTCCCCCCCCCCCCACCAAAAGGTCGAATATCTATCCCAGCAGAGTGCTGCCCCCCTGACATCTCAGATGCTCAGGTAAGAGCCGCCCTCTCCAAAGCAAAAAACACAGTATCAATGGGACCAGACGGTGTCCCGGGCTGCGTCCTACATTAACTACAAGAAGAGCTAAACCCAAACATAAAACTACTGTTCAATCTCAGCCTTACTACAGGATATGTACCCAAAGAGTGACGTACAGCAACAGTGGTCCCTCTCCACAAAGGTGGTGCCTCATTGGATCCTGGAAACTATCTCCCCATAAGCCTGACTAGCTTGGTCTGCAAAGCTATGGAAAGGATCATCATGGACCTCATAAATAAAGATATTTGGGACCTACAGACACTGGATCCTACCCAGTTCGGCTTTGTTAAGGGCAGATCCTGCCTCTTAAACCTGGTTGATTTCTTTGAAACAGTCACCAAGGACATTGACGAGGGGAAGGTGGTCCACACAGCCTACCTGGACCTCGCAAAAGCCTTCGATACAATACCCCACTTGGGCATTATAGATAAGCTCACCAGCTTAAATATAAACCCCTATGTCACTAGATGGGTTGCAAACTGGCTCAAGGACAGAACCCACATGGTTAGAATTGCTGGAGCCATGTCAGACTCCAAACCAGTTACAAGTTGCATCCCACAAGGCTCAGTCCTGGGACCTCTCTTGTTCGGTATATATTTCTCGGCGGTACAGGCAAACACGGAAGAACTGTGGCTGACCAAGTTCGCAGATGACTGCAAACTGGGCGCCATAATCGACTCTCCAGCCGACACAAGCATCCTCCAAAAGAGCCTCATAGAAACAGACAACTGATGCCAGAGCCATGGCCTCAAGCTAAACGCCAAAAAGTGTATAGTCATCCCCTTTGGCAAAAACAAAGTGCCCAAAAATTACCACATAGGTGGTAATCCATTAAGTACAGAAGAAGTAATTAGGGACCTGTGAATCCAAGTTGATAGCAATCTCTCATTTGACAACCACGTGGCCAAAGTGGTTAGAAAAACATTTTATATAGCCCACCTAATCATGAAGGGATTCACATCTAGATCAGGGGAGGTCATCGTGCCTCTTTACTCATCCCTCATCAGGCCCATAATTGAGTACAATGCCCCTTTTAGGATGTACCTTACCAGACACCTGCAGCAACTGGAAAGACCCCAAAAGTACCTCACCAAGAAGATCAAAGGGCTCAAACAGATGCCATACACTGCCCGGTTAAAGAAACTCCAGCTCTACTCAGTGGCATACCGCCTGCTCAGAGGCGATCTGTGCCTGACGTATAAAGCCACGTCCAACCCGGAATTAATGGACATGCTGCACCTCAGAAAATCCAAATCCCATCGAGCTACGTGCTCAAGAGACTTGAACCTCAGCACTGAAATAAATAGGACATGCTGGAGGGACAGATTCATAACCCAGAGGCTCCCTTCACTCTGGAATAAAATCCCAGTCCAGGTTAGGCAGAGTCCCTCATTGACTCTCTTCAAGAGGAATCTTGATGAGTGGATGGGAGATCGTAGGTTTACCCTGGGTATCACTTCTGTGTCACTGTTAGACAGAGGCACAGTATACTAACCTCGAATAAGGGCATAGCAAAATTCATTTAAAATGGGTGGCGAAAGCCAAACACACTCTGGCTAGGCTTATAAATGCCCTAGGGCAGATAGCCTAGTATGAACCTATGAACCTATGAACCTAAATATGCAGACTGTAGAATGAAAAATGTCATTTATTTAGCCAAATGTCAATTTTGTCATTCTGTATAGGAAAGACAAATTATATGTTAAAAGATTGTATTTTGAAGCATTTATTTGACATTAGGTTAAAGAAGGGACATAATGCACTATATCAACATGTGTCAGGAAATGTAGGACATACATTTAAGTTCATGATCTTGTAGTTAGTAAAGATTAATATAACAGGGGGTAATTTGGTAGGTTATACAGAGTATAGTGAAAACCAGCCTTAAAAAGGATGAGAGTGCAATATTGCTTGGAAAATGTGATTGGCTGCTGCTAGTCTAAATGTTTTAGCAATTGAGATGTTTTTTATCTGATGAAGGGCTTAGACCCGAAAGAGCTTATACACTTGTACTTTTTATCTGGAATTTTATTAAAAGTGAAATACAGCCTGGTGGTCCCATTGCTATATTTTTTCTACGATATCATAAAGTTAACAGGCAATTGGAATAAGCTAGTCATTGCAATGGAAGATAGCTTCACCCTGATTAAAATGATAATTGTACCAAAAACTTATACTATAGTCAATCATTACCCCCAAAAAAAATATAAGAAAACTAAATTCTACCTTACTTAAATTCCTTAAAAACACAGGGATATCTTTAGACTGGCATGTCAAAAGCTGGAAGGAAGGTGGCATTGGGTCTCCAAAGATTCAGCTATATACTAAAGCTGTAATTATTAAAATAACATTTTTGCGGTTAGATTCTTCATATGTCTCTTGTTGGAAATCTTTACATGAGAAAATATTAATTGACAACAGCAAACTCATCATAGATTGTTATATGAAACTGGGTGTCAGTATATTCTACTGGGCTCTAAATGATTTTGTTCTGAATGAAAGACACAAGTTTACTTTTATGCCTTTTATTAACCAAATGATTTCATTCTTTAAAAGGCTTATAAATTCAAATTACTTAGTCAAGGAATTACTAATCCTGTTATTCCCCATTGCGTTCACCAATGGATGCTTAGTATCTTTTAATACAAACACTGACAGCTCTCAAGAATAGTAACCTAATATTTTGGCATTGATTTCTTAATGGAAACAAAATACATCCTGTTGAATATTTAATAGCAAGACACAGCATAGAGGAAGGAGGATGGATAGATATACATACTCGTAAAGAATATATTCAGGATAAAATCAAAATATCACTAGATCTTCAAACCAAGCCTGTTCCAAAAATCTTGAATCTATTCTCTGATTTTAATAGTGGGCCACCCAAGGGGAACTCATATCAGTCAATTACATACAAGATTATTAGAATGGAATTTGTTACCCCAGAAGCATCAATCTGGAACTTCTCAACAAAAATTAATAATGAACCACTTTCAGAACTAAATAAAAAGTTATTGTTAAAATTTGTAATAAAGTCAATGTCCTCACTTTATTGGAAAATCTATACATGGAAATGTCTGCAAAGAATCTTTCTTACATCTCATAAAATTACACAAGTATATAAAGTAGCAAAAATGAAATGCTGGTGGTCTAATTATGTTCTTAATGCTGATTGGTTACACACAATAATGGACTGTAAGTTGGTGACTTCCTTTTGGAGTGATTTTAGAAACTTTTCTCAGGCTTTGTCATCAGACAATTGCATTATTACTGACTCCTTGATATTATTTATTGCCCCAATTTCAGCAGCTATACCTATTTCTCAAATACCTCTTCTTTGGTCAATATTTGTCATTGCAAGAAAAGTTATAACAAAAAACTGAAAATGTAAAACTGAATTAGCATTTACTGAATTTGTGACCTAGCTATGACTGTCTATAAAAATGATTATGTTAACTATAAGAATGACAACTTCAAACATAACTCATCTGTACATATCTTGGCAAAAGCTCAATGATTTACTAGAAAAGTACAATGTTTAAGAATATATAAATATTCTTGTTATGAACTTTTTTAAATAGTTATTGTTTATCTTGTTATGCACTGTATTAAATGTAGATGGACTTGTTAAAACCAAATAAAGAGATAAAAAAAAAAAGAATTTGGAGTTAGCCCCAATGCTGTCACCTGGTTCCAATATTTCTTAACAAATAGGTATTCCAGAGTCAAAATAGGCTCATTCCTATCACCTCCAGCACCCCTTACCAGAGGAGTGCCCTAAGGATCCATACCTGCCCCACTACTGTTTTCAGTGTTTACTAACAAACTACCCTCTGATCTCCCTAACCTTTCTATCACTCTTTATGCAGATGACATGGTTATTCTTCAGTCCAGTCCCTCACATTCAACTGCTCAAACCCAGCTTCAGTCTGACCTCCACTCACTTAATTCTTGGTTAAACAACTCTAAGATACTGCTAAACCCCTACAAAACAAAAAAATATTATATTTGGAACCTCACAAAAGCTGAAAATACTTCTAAAAGTTTCAACATTGCAGATCTCAACGGTAACCCAGTAGGCACAACCCTGTCTTTTAAATATTTAGGTTTATGACTAGATCAGTCACTTAATTTCCAAAGTCACACTAAAACCACCAGGAAAAGATTTTATTCTGGTCATGTAATATGTATTTTGTTCTCTCCAGCACAGCTAGAGATGCAATAGGCAGAGGGATTCCCCTTGTACAACATGAATATGGTCCCCCCATCACAGTCTCTAAAAAAAACTCAAAAAAAAAACTTGTTGACTCTACAGTTCATAGAAAACAAAATCTGCCAACTGATTTCCAACTTCTCCCCCTCAGGAACAGCACTGCATCACTCTCTCCAAAGCACAATGGCTACCAGTCTCCTACAGAGCTGAGCTACTTCCAGGGCCTCTTCTTTTCAAATTACTTCAGCCAGGTGCCTTCCCACATTTTGCAGCCAAACTCCATACTACAAGCCCTAAAGCTTTTTTGTGATCTTTTGTCATGATACAATGGCTCTAATATATTGAAGATGTTTATTACAGAATTTTGGTGCGGTTTTGGAAAATAATCCTTCAGCAGTTTCCATAGTGTATGGTAGCCTAATCGCTATTTGATTTCTGATTGTAATCTCTAGTTCTGAGTAAGTAGGAAGTGCTTCTCAATTACAGACAACACTTAACAGGTGGACAGTGTCATTTGTCTGCCAATTTATAGATTACCAGATTAAGTAGGACGCGAGCTCGATCAATTGCAGGGAGCTGTTGCAACTTTTAAAGGTGATGCAGCAGTGTTCATGTGGAGAGTTTAGGATGGAATGAATTATATTTTATTTTGTTTTCTGAAGAAGTTGAGCATTTTGAGAGGAGTGTAGGGTTATAAGTGTCAGGGAATATTCTATCCTGTGCACTAATACAGTAATTACTAAGGCCTATCTTGCTTCTTATGTTAATACACTGCAAAATGTATTGGCTACCCTCAGTTGTTTAAGTACTTTTTGTGGCTAAGCTTCTATGTGAGGGATCATACCAAGGTGTACTTATTGTGAAACAGTTATGACAGATCACCACATTAAAACAAATAACTTGTCATTTCATGTATTAATTACCTCTTTGCAACAGGTTCTGATTCCATTTTGGTGCCTGATGTCAGCTTTCTCACTTGGTAACTGGCCCTTAAACAACTTCGTACACTCAATCCAGGATTTAAGCAGTCCTTTCAGATGACTGCGGTACAAAAAGTTCAAATAAGGTAAACCTAGCTGAAGCGTGGGGCACCTCTCTCATTGCACATAGTAAGCAGGGTAACAATTAATCCTAGTTTTAAATATCTGCATCAATAAGTTTCTTCAGCATGGACTGAAATGTTTTATTAAACCTCTGTAGTAACCTATTAGTCTGCAGAAGAGAGAAGGATGTCCTCAACTATCTGGCTTTACAGCACAGACATAACTGTGCAGAACACTTGACATAAATGGGCTGTCTCATTCAGTAAGCATCTGTATAGATATACTCGATCTGAAGTATAATAATGCCAGTTCTTTAGCAATAGACTTAGCTTTAGCTTTGCATCAGCATACATTTGGTGGCATAATTCATTATTACTGGTACGTACTGATACCCATTGCTAGGTTTTAAGAGTGAACCCAGAATGTCCAATGCAATACCTTCAACTGCTATTTCTATGACAGGAACTAAATGGAATAAAGGGAATTTTATACTCTGGAGGAACTGCAGTTTTTATAATTCTGGACATAAAGAACAGGAATGTTCTATTTCATTATACCTGTTCAGTAAAACCTGGTTAATACTCTTGTTTTGTTTTGCCCTTTCCTAGCTGACCTCCTAATATGTGACTGTGGACAACAGTCGTTACTAGCATCATATACATTTTTTTTTTGCAATAGTGACTGATACAGAATGTCTTCCCTCTCTTTATGTAATCTATATAAAATGTCATCTTTAGATCAGAATAGGGGTAAGAAGTTAGGGGAACACATTGCTATCTTTCAGCCTTTGTTATTTTCTCACTTTTCCTGCTTAATGTATAATCCTCTCATTGTTCATAGGTTCATAGGTTCATAGGTAGGTACTAGGCTATCAGCCCAAGGGCCTAAGTAAGCCTAGCCTACAAGGTTCCCTGGCTTATGCCACCCAAGAAAGTTAATTTCCTGTGCCCCTGTCGAGCAGAGCCACAGAAGTGATCCCCAGGGTGTATTTCCTATTTCCCATCCAATCATCAAGATTTTTCTTGAAGAGTGCTAATGAGGAACTTTGCTTGACATACAAGAGTAGCTTGTTCTAGAGTATAGGAAGTCTCTGGGACAGGAATCTCTCCCTCCAGCATGTCCTGTTTATTGTGATGACAAGGTTTAGATCCCTAGAGTGTGTAGCTTGGAGGGATTGGGATTTCTTAAGGTGTAGCATGTCCAACAGCTCTGGGTTTAATATAGCTTTATATACTAGGCAGAGATCTCCTCAGAGTAGGTGATATCCTACAGAGTAAAGCTGGAGTTTTTTGAGAGGCCAGTAATCCTCTTTGTGAGGTACTTCTGTGGCCTTTCCAGCTGCTGCAAATGTCTTGTGAGGTACATTCCAAAAGGGGCATTGTACTCTATAATGGGTCTAATAAGTGCAGAGTAGAGGGGAACAATGACCTATTTTTTCCTGGATGAGAACCCTTTTGTGATGGGGTGTGCCACATAGAAGGATTTCCTGACTACTGTGGTGATGTGATTATCAAAGGAGAGACCACTGTCCACCTGGGTCCCAAGGCCTCTTATCACACATTTAGCATTAAATAAACTGCATTTATGTGGTAGTTCATGGGTACAGAGTTTTTACCAAAGGGGATGACAATATAGCAATAACCCACTCCTGAGTGTGGGTAATGCTGGATTTACCCACGGTTGGCATGGTTTGGTCACGAGGGCGAAGCCCGAGTGGCCAAACAAAGCCAACCGTGGGTAAATCCAGCATTACCCACACCCAGAAGTGAGTTATTGCTATTATACAATGACATTATTTAAGAAAAAAAATAATTATTTTCTTAAATAATGGCATTGGATAATGCCTCCTTGCTGCCCTTCTGCAGCTGTCTGGTATCCTGCGGCAGTTCTGATGTACTGCGCATGTGTATGCCTACGCAGTACATCAGAGCTGTGGGCAAAAGCAACGGAGAAAGCAAGATCTCCGTTGCTTTTTACAAACTGTTTCGCTATGTTAAATGGGTTTAACATAGCAAGACAGCTTTAAAATAAGCAACAGAGATCTCTGTTGCTTATTTTAAAGCTGTCTTGCTATGTTAAAGCCATTTAACATAGCGAGACAGGTTTAAAAAAAGCAACTGAGAAAGCAAGATCTCTGTTGCTTTTTACATACTGTCTCGCTATGTTAAAGGAGATGTCCATTGCTTTTTTTAAAGCTGTCTCGCTATGTTAAACTCCTTTAACATAACAAGACAGTGTTTTAAAAAAGACATACTAATGGAAAAAGTCCGGGCGACCGGACCTTTTTCCATTTGTATAAGTCGATTTACAATGTGCACGCTGACCAATCAGCATGCACGTTTTGGAATATTAATGGGGGGTTATGGTATAATGCACTTTTTGGCATTGAGCTTGAGGCCATGCCTCTGACACCAGGCATCTGTCTCAGTGAGGCACTTTTGTAGGATGTCCACATCATTTGGGGACTCGACTATGGCTCCTAGTTTGCAGTCATCTGCAAACTTCATTAGTCAGAGGCCTTCTGTGTTAGCCTGTACTTCAGAGAAGTAGATACCAAACAGGAGAGGTCCCAGGACTGAAGTCTGTGGCACTCCTCTTGTCACTGGTTTGAAGTCAGATTTGGAGTCTGCAACTTTTACAGTGTGGGTTCTGTCAGTGAACCAGTTGGCAACCCATCTTGTGATGTAGAGATTTATACCTAGTTTAGTGAGTTTAGCTATAATTCCAGAATGGGGGATGGTGTTGAAAGCCTTGGCGAGGTCAAGATAGGCTGTGTGAACCACCTTACCCTCATCTACGGCTTTGGTAACTGCCTCAAAGAAGTCAATCGGGTTCAGAAGGCATGATATGCCTTTCACAAACCCAAACTGGGTGGGGTGCAGAGTTTGGAGGTTACCAATGTCTTTGTTTATGAATTCCATGATGATACATTCCATGGCCTTGCAGACCAGGCTCGTCGGGCTAATAGGGCAATAGTTACCAGGATCAGTGGTGGCTCCCCCTTTGTGAAGTGGGATAACTGTTGCTGTGCACCATTCATTGGGCACAAAGCCTGACGTGAGACTATGATTGAACATGGTGCTTAGGTGGGGAGCCAGTTCATTCTGAAGTTCATGTAAAACGCAGCCTGGGATGTTGTCCGGTCCCATGGATGTTGTGTTTTTGGTTTTAGATAGTGCAGCTTTTACCTGTGTAGATGTGATTACAGGGACTGTGCATTCTTCTTGTATAGATATGGGCCCTTTAGAGCACTGAACCTGTCTGCCAGGATGTTGGCAATATCAGTTGGTTCTGTAATTTTCGTGCAGTTGTGCTGTAACTCAGAGCAGATCTGGCTGTTGCCATTGAGATTCTTGACATAGCTATAGAATGCTTTGTGGTTGCCCTTAGAATCAGTGGCAATTTTGTTTTTGTAGCTAGCTTTGGAGGATCTTATAAGTGATCTCAACTTCTTACTGAGGCTGACCAGGCAGCTCCTCCACTCATGGGATTTTTCTCTCTTTTACAACAGTTTCTTCCTTCTGTTGTAGAGTTTGTTTATGGCAGGGGACCACCAGATTGACTTCCTTTTTTTGGAGGATAGCATCTTGGTTCTGTTTGGGATAGCACGATCCATGCACTCGTGTAAGTGCTTATAGAGTGCATTTCTGTAGGATTCAGCAGTCATAACTCTATTGTCCATCTGCATGGGTGTCATGACGTTCGTCACTTCTGTCATAAGAAGCATGAAGTTGGCTTTGGAGAAATTTTTTACCGTGGTTTCCTTAATGGTGGGAGGGAGCGGGATGCAGATATCTAGGGTGATTAGCTTATGGTCGGATCTGATCAATGAGGAGTTGATTTAAGGTGTGGAACACTGGTTGCTCATGTTGGTAATGACTAGGTCGAGGATATTGTTTCCCCTGGTGGGGGTGTAGATAAGTTGATCCAGGGCATTGGAATTTATGAATTCCAGAAAGCGTTGAGTGAAGGAGTTGGTACATGAGTAGTTTCCCCAATTAATGTTGGGGTAGTTGAAATCGCCCATTATTAGAGTGTTTGGTTTTTAAAGTTTATGTGGCCTAGCTGTAAAGCAGCTAGCTAAGGGTTACCTTCTTCAGGAGCTTCCCTAGAGGTGGATGGTGTAACTTCTTCCCCCAATACAGTAATACTGTAGCCTCTACATATACATCCTGCCCTACCTGGGGTAGTTCCAGACAAAACCACCTTTTGTTTTACTGCCTTTGTAATAATCACAGGCCTCTTGAGTGTTCTCTTCTCTTCAGTGATTATCTCCATTTACCTCACTGGGAGTAGATACCACCCTCTTACTTTCTTTCCTTTCTCTATGCTGTCATTCACTACAAAATGTTTCTTAAAAAATATCATCAATTTTACATCCTTCTTGCCTTACAGATATCTGCTGATAAAAGTTTGCCTTCATTTGCGTTTTCTGCTCTACACTACCAAAAACAGCTTTAGAACTGTACATTCCCTAACCCATGTCACATCTAGTATATACTACCATGTGTTTACTCTGGAGATCATTATTCAAGTAGTCTGTATTTTCTGTCTCTGTTTCAGTGCTAGCATCCTTAAGTCTCTGTGCAAGCGTCTGTCTTTACTTCCCTACTGGATCACCTTCGGTTTTTATATTGACATCTGTTGCACTTTTGGGTTCTTGTTGTCCTGTCATGTCATTGGGCCTTACTTCTTATAATAGATAGGATATTTTTTACAGTCTAACCACAACCATATTCTAGTCCCTATTGTGGCTCCCATGACAAGTCCCTGCTCCTGATTTTGATTCTGGCTCTCTGTATGAGTGCCACTGTCTTGCTCTTCCCCATGCTTTTAAAACTGAATGGGGGTATTAAACTGCTATAGACATTTTGTCCATGGAGTCACCGTTCTCCTACATTTCCCATATTGCTTTAAAATGGGATGGTATTTTTCTAGTAATGCATCATGATTCAAATTGGGTGTTACAGCAATAGAAATGAACAGTTTTCCTAAAACTTTTAATTTCTATATGTGCATGGAAATAATATTCTACATGAACTACAAGAGGAACTAATCCCTCAAATAAAACAGCTATACAATCTCAGCCTCACTACAGGATATGTGCCCACAGAATGGCGTACAGCAACAGTGGTCCCACTCCACAAAGGTGGAGCCTCTACGGACCCTGGAAACTATCGCCCCATAAGCCTGACTAGCTTAGTCTGCAAGGCTATGGAGAGGATCATCATGGAGCTCATAAACAAAGACATTGGGGACCTACAGACACTAGATCCTACCCAGTTCGGCTTTGTCAAGGGCAGATCCTGCCTTTTGAACCAGGTTGACTTCTTCGAAACAGTCACCAAAGCCATAGATGAAGGGAAGGTAGTCCACACAGCCTATCTGGACCTTGCAAAGGCATTTGACACAATACCCCACTCGGGCATCATAGATAAGCTATCCAGCTTAAATATAAACCCCTATGTCACAAGATGGGTCACAAACTGGCTCAAAGACAGAACCCACAGAGTGAGAGTTGCTGGAGCCATGTCAGACTCGAAACCGGTCACAAGTGGTGTCCCACAGGGTTCTGTCCTGGGACCACTCTTGTTCGGTATATACTTTTCCGAGGTACAGGCAAATGTGGGAGGACTATGGCTCACCAAGTTCGCAGACGACTGCAGACTGGGCGCCATAATCAACTCTCCAGCTGACACAAACATCCTTCAAAAAGGTCTCACAGGGACAGATAACTGGTGCCAGCACCATGGTTTAAAGCTAAATGCCAAAAAATGTATAGTCATACCCTTTGGCAAAAACAATGCGCCCACAAATTACCACATAGGCGGAAACCCATTAAGTACAGAGAAAGTTATTAGGGACCTGGGGACCCAAGTTGATAGCAATCTCTCCTTTGAAAACCACATTGCCAAAGTGGTTAGAAAGACCTTCTACATAGCCCACCTCATCACGAAGGGTTTCACATCTAGATCAAGAGAGGTAATCGTGCCCTTTATTCATCCCTCATCAGGCCCATCATAGAATACAATGCCCCTTTTGGGATGTACCTTACCCGACACCTGCAGCAATTAGAAAGACCCCAAAAGTATCTCACCAAGAGGATCAAGGGTCTCAAACAGATGCCATATGCTGCTCGGTTAAAAACTCCAGCTCTACTCAGTTGCATACCGCCTACTTCGAGGCGATCTATGCCTGACATACAAAGCTATGTCAAATCCAGAATTAATGGACATGCTCCACCTCAGTAAATCTAAATCCCTTAGAGCCACATGCTCCAGGGACTTGAACCTCAGCACAGAAATAAATAGAACTTGCTGGAGGGACAGGTTCATAACCCAGAGGCTCCCTTCGCTCTGGAATAGAATTCCAGTTCATGTGAGGCAGAGCACCTCACTGAATCTCTTCAAGAAGAATCTCGATAAGTGGATGGGGGATCGTAGGTTTGTCCCAGGGATTACTCCCGTGTCACTATTAGACAGAGGCACAGTAAACTAAACCTTAAAAAGGGCACAGTATACTCAAATCAAGGGGTGGCGTAAGCCATACAGAATCGGGCTAGGCTTATAATTGCCCCAGGGCAGATAGCCTAGTATGAACCTATGAACCTATGAACCTATAACATTCTTAATGGTACTGAGTCTACTTTTTTGTTGTTACTAATCTTAGGTTTACACAGCAGAAAACCTTAACAGGGATAATCATTATTTCAGAAACTAGCAGGGGTTGATACCCACCTTCCTTCTAAAAATTACATTTCACTCTCTTAGTTGTAACATGATCTTAGAAAGCAAAGCCAATTACTCTACCTGAAGTATTTTCACACTCCATTTAATTAGCTTTGTTTAAAGCATGCATTTTAGTGTTCACGTTTCTACTGGTAGTATTTCCTTCAGTATTAAACAGTACAGAACTTATCAATGTAACCCACCCCTAACATCTGAAACAAATTAACACATTTCTTGTTTTTTTCTTTTTCACAGAAGGTAGCACATTTCTTACTGCAGTTTGGGATTAGAGGCAGATAAATCAGTTTTAAAGAGTGTATCATTAACTTATAAGCATTTCACTAAATTAACTAGTGAATCAGCATTCGTGGGATCACTTTGCAGTACTGATTTTCTTGTATTACTAGGCAAAGCTTTTATACTGCGGTGGTGCAGCGGTAGCGTTGTTGCCTCACAGCAAGAGGTTCTCCCGTTCGATTCTCAGCTGGAGTGCAGGGAGTGCCTTCTGTGTGGAGTCTGCATGTCCTCCCTGCAGTTGGGTGGGCCTTCAAAAGACATGCGTAAATGGGCGTGCCTTCGTTGAAGGTTGAACATCGAGCTGGCACCTCGGCGTTCGTGAAAATCTACTGCCAATCATTAGCGGACCGGAGTTCCACTGAGGCGACCCCTAACCGGGAAAAGCCGAAAGACAAACAGCTAAGCAAAGCTTTTCAAACATGCTTAATTCTAAAATGTCTAACATTTTCACTTGTAATCAGATGCAAGCCAAACCTGCACAATATGTTTCAAGTCATGCATCTGTATGCTTAATGTTTATCAACATTAAAAGGCCATTTAAATGCTTTTATTGCTTTCCCTCCAGGGGTTATATCAACCCTGACCAAAATTTCTTTCCTTCTTAATTCTGTGATAGCCCATGCAATCAGTTCACTCATGGTCCACATACATTTTCAGTGTCTTTTCTATCAGTCATGGACAATCTGCACATTACCAGTTCTTTGTAGTAGCACAGAGCTCAAAGTCCACCAAGTAGGATTCTAGGTCACAATCCCTTGTAAGTTTCTTCAAAGTGGGGAGTCTTGGGTTGGCATTAATGCTTGCCAACATAATTAAGTGTTACTTCAGTTATACCAGCTTTGAGTCAGTCCCCATCTAGGACTCCAAAAGTTATTGTAATAATTCATCCATGATAAGGGACACCAGAAAACCATATTAGAAAGACTACAGTTATAATACTGTGAAACCAAAAATATGGCTTGAAGCAGAGGTGTTGCAAGAATGTGAAAAATGTCTAGTATTTAGCTTGCTCTCAATGTAACTCTAAGGAGACACTGGAGGAACAAATAAATAAATAAAAACAAAAAGTATGTAAACAGACTTTACTTATGCAATACACATTTTTCTCGCAAGTAATAAACCAAAAGACAAAGAAACATGAAGATATGGTTCTGGTTTGTGTGGGTCAGTAGGCTAACCCATATTAAACGACTTCACAAAAAGACTGCAAATAAATGACACAAGGACTAGTCAACAGGTTTCTCAGTTTACTTTATTGCTGAAAATAAAGAGCACAGTTTGAGAATCAGAATACAAATAAAGAGGTGGAGAATCAGTAATAATTCTGGATAAAAAAGAAAGAATGAATGGAACACAAACCAAAATATAACAAAAAAATAAAATCTAAAGTGGGATGAAAACAATACACACATACACACACACACACATACATATAACTAACTAACTAATTAACTAACTAAATAAATAAATAATACACACACACACACACACACACATATATATATATATATATATATATATATATATATATATATATATATATATATATATACATATTGTGTTTAATATGAAAGCAAAAAATTAAGAAAGGTGAATTAATCAAAGCTATAAAAAGAATTTACACAACAGGATAATGGGGGTTATAGAGCCTAGCTCAAATGTATCTTTTAGAAGTGTTAAATTTGAACAAAAAGATATTTCCAGATGGTGGAATTGGTATTTCATGGCTACTTTGTTTACATGTGTGTGGGTAGTTAAATCATATTTAAAATGTATGTAAGTGCAATATTGTTCCGGTCCTGAGTGTATCACACAGGAAGAATCTAGATACTCTTACTTTACATGACTGTATATTCAGCATTAATGGAAACCGTCAATTGTAGTTTGAATATTTTTTTAATTGGTAAATTATGATAAGTTCATAGGTAAGTAATAGGCTGGCTGTCCTTGTTGAGCATTTTAAGTATAGCCAATTTCCATTTCAAGATGGCCGCCACCTAGGAACCACATACTTCAGACAGCTCCTAATACCAAATATCAATTTAACTCAATCAAGAGACCAGCGTTACTGAAGGAATCTTCAGACTACTAAATCCTACAAAAATATACAATTCTAAACAAAGATGAGATCATATTTCAAACTTTAAACAACATAAACTGGTTACTTACATCTGTCACTGAAGGGGTTGCTATGTAGTATATCCAGCACGTGTTCAGGCCTTAACAGTTTGGAAAACATGTAACTAATATAAAAAGTGAAAAAGAAACAATCTGAATTCAAAAGATGGAACAAATGGCGGCACATACTACAAAGACAAGACTATCATTAATAACATCACCAGAAAAAGATGTATGCTCAAAAAGGCAGAAAACTACAAAGCAACAAGCTGACACACCAAAGCAAGCCCAGAAATCTAAGCCAGAACAACCCTTCTTTATAGATGAACTCAAAGCAGCCCTACTACCATTCCAAGAAGAGATCCAGACCTTCTCTTCAAAATTAACATCCTTTGGAAACAATCTGGAGCAAATTCTGACTAGGCTGGATAAAAATTAAGCTAAAATCGTAAGCAATGACATAAAAATTGAGAAGATCTATAAAACTGCCTGTAACATGGAAAACTCAGTAAAAGAAATTCAACAAAAGCTAATTGATTTGGAAGCCAGATCAAGACGAAATACTGTCTTAATTATAGGCATCCCAGAGAAGTTTGAGCAAGCATAATTACCCTCTATAACTAAAGAAATATTCAATCTTCTTCTACAGAATAGGCAACTAGTCCAATCAATATCTGTAGAGAGAATACATCAGACGCTGCAGAAATTGCAATTCCTGGATGCCCCTACACAAATCTATGTAAGAATTCTGAAGGCCTGCCATGGTCACACAATCATCTAGGTAGCTAAAAACAAAAAATATATAACCCAGAAAGGTCACAAGATAACTATTGCTCAAGACCTGCCTCTTCACATCAAGCAACAAAGACAAGCACTATCTCCATATTGTGCCTACTTGGTGAGCCACAAAATCAAATTTCAAATGAAGTATCCAGCCTTACTTATTTTCTAAAATAACCGTAACCCCTACCACATAACACTGATGAAGGAAAGATAGCCTTTGTAAGAGCCTTTAATGAGTTACCAAAGAAATAAATGTAACACCAGCTATAAAATGGCAAATAATGTAAATAATGTACACAGAATCCAGCCAAACCAAGCATTAACCCTGATATCTTTACTGGACATATTATAAAACAATTTTAATACCTTTTTATTTGTAAATGCATCCTCTCTGTTGTAAAGTTCCAATCCCGGGCCTGAACAGGAAATTTCACAACTAATCCTGACCTGTGAACTATGCTGAACGTGTTTGTTTGGAAAACAGGACAGCGTGAGTACAAAGGTGACGGTACCAACTACGGAAGCCCTAGCATCTCCAGTGCATTAAGCTCAGTCTTCCCACTTAATATGGCCACAAGTATGCAAATCAATAAATCCTGTATCCGCTGTAAATAGAAGCAAGCTCAAATTCATCATGAATAGGAAAAAACTTAAAGTCACGATGAACATGCAAGGTATCAGGTATTTATCTGGAAATCCTAAAAATTGACTTTACCTCTGTCCCTGGATAACAAGAACTTTCTGTATGCAGTTCGGTATGTAACAGAACATGTTTATGAACTGGGTCAGCTAGCCCTTATACAATTCCAAGAGTACCAAATGTCAGCAGAATCTTGTTATTTTTAAATGTGACAAATGCGGATTGCGATGTTAATTGCTCAGTTGTAGTAATATTACTTTACTGTCCCAGATCTAGTGGTTTCATGTGACATTTTAGCTGTCTGCAGAAAACGATTATTTTTACCAATGAATTGATGCAATGTCTTGTGGATTTGATGCTGCTTTGTATTGTACATTTTAGCTGTCTAACTTGTGGCAGGTGCTGCATTGCAAAATGCTGCTCAAGTGAAGAAATTTACATTGATAAGATGTGAAGACATTAAAAGCTGAAAATGTAGCAGCACAAGTGTTTCATTAAGAATGACAGCGATTATAAATACTGTGACTAACATTCCAAGACCTGTTTCCAATTGTGTGAGCGGTGATAAATGGAAAGATTAGCTGGATGTTAGTATTAGATTTAATATTTAAAGATAGAGGCTAGCAGGAATCAGGTCATTATGGTAACAATCTTGTACACAGTGTTCACTATATTTAAAAAAAAAAAAAGTGAGCAGCAAGTTATCTGATGTCCTGCATGTTTAACATAAGGCGTACTTGGGATGTTATTGTATCATTTAGTTCATTTTTAGGATACTGTGTCTTAAATTTGCACCAAATTATTCTCACCAAAGGGAAAGTGAAAAAAAAGTTATATATAGTTATAAAAAGAAAATGTGTGCAGGTTATAATATTCTGTAAGCAGATGTTTCAAAACACAGTACGTATAAGTGCCTATTACACATTGTCTTCCAACTTTGAGGAGGTAGAAGTCACCTGGGCACTACTTTTTGGAATATGGTTCTTTGTAGTTGGCAATACATATAAATTGCTACTGACTGTATTAAAATAGACGTGGAGAAGTTTGTGATATTCTATCTTACTTTTTTAATTCTCATGTTAAGAAACTATATTCTGAATTATGTTGTCTGAATTATAACTATAAGTGTTAGCAAGGGGAAAGGGGGGCTAAAAGTATTGTAGGAAATGGTATACACTACTTTGGGTTAGTAGTAATTAAGCTACCACCCAGTACTCTTCATTATTTAAGAATTATGGGGGAGGGGGCTAAGCTTACAATGTAAACCTAAGAATTATGCAATTCCTGCTTCCACTTCAAAAAGTACAAAATATGCTAACCCTAAGTAGGGAAGCCCCTAACAATGTTCAGGTAACCTTACTAACTCTAATTAATATGTTACTCTTACCCACACCCCTATATAGTGATTTGGTCTAAAGCGAATACTCACATGGCTAATAACACTTCCAAGTCACCCTGATATAAGTAGGTAGGCTGTTTGGTTATATGTATGTTAGCTCTCAGTCTGTTGAGACTTAGAATAGCAAAAGGGATTTGTAATATAATTGATATTTGTTCATATTGTGTTTTTATCTACTTCTATCTTTCAGTTAGAAGATTTATGTGGACAGGCACAAGGGGAATACTAAAAGTGTGTGGTGACACCTTAGCATTTTGGAAACTGCCAAGAAGCTCCAAACAAAAAAACTAACTCCATAAAGTGGTCCATGCAAGTTAAAAAATGCAATTGTAAAAAGCTTGATGTGACTTCTAAATGATGATGTGTTGACTTGTGAAATATAAAGGGCCTTCAAAACAAAAAGAAGATGAATTTAATTATGCATTTGATTTACCAAGCTAAAGCAGGGATAGCATTCCTACAAGAAGCCCATATGACAAGGGAACAATGGGAAAGTTATAAAAATAGACAATGGATACAACAAATAATAGCAGCAGGGGACTGCACATCATCCAAAGGGACTGCTATAATAGTTAAAAAATCCTTTAATGGAACTATACTAAAAAGTGATATAGACCCCAATGGTAGATGGTGCTACTTTACATGCACTCACCTACTACACAAAAAAATATTATTTTTAAATGTATATGGTCCATGCATGATCCAACAGGCTTTCCTATATGAGATATATGACCTACTAATGAAAGCTCCTAAACACCTGTTCATAATAGGCGGTGATTGGAATATGACAATTAATCCTGAGAAGGATAGAACAAACAACCGGTACAACTCTCCACCCTTTTAGCAGAATTAATAGAAGATTTTAACCTGCTAGATCCCTTCAAAATGCATAGATCAGTCACTACAATTAGTAAATTTACATATTAGTAAATTTAGATATTATTCACCTTATCACAAATTGTGGTCCAGAATAGATATATTCCTAATCTCTGAAGGTATAGCTACAAATGAAATGTTTATAACTCTGAGCACTTAACAATTTCAGATCACTTAAAAATTAGCATTTTAATAAAGGAAGCAAAATCTAAACACCATGCTCATAAATCATCTAATTGGACTGTAAATCCTAATTTCATCAATAAAAATAGTTATTCAAGAAATCACTAATATTCTCGCTCAACTAGAAAATACCATTACAGTAACTAAAATACCTTATGATATTCAATGAGAAGCACCCAAATCTACTATCAGAGGAATTTTAATCCAAAATGCACCGTTATATAAAATACTGAACAAAGAAAAAATGACTAATATAGAAAGCAAGCTAAGGGCATTAGAGCTAGAACTACAAAAGAAACATTATTTAGATCTAGAGAACCAAATGACAAATTTGCAGAAATAGTTATATGAGCTACAAATGCAGCAATACTCTATCACAGAACTTAAATTACTATACAAATATGTAAATGAGCTCAACCCCCCTCAAAAATGCTAGCAATAATCAGTAACCTAAAAAAATACCCCCTCCAAAATAAGGGAAATTAAATATAAAAACACAACCTTACTCTCGGATAAATAAATCATACAGAGATTTGAAGAGATATATCATAACCTCTACAGCCTTCAGGATCAGTCCCAAAATTTTCTCTACCAATAATTTACTAAAGATTTAAAATTCCCACTCCTAAATGTAGTACAAATTAATAATCTTAAAGCCCCATTAACAGTAGAAGAAATTAAATTAGCTATTGATAAATTGAAACCAGGCAAGGCACCAGGCTCAGATGGTTTTGTGGCAGAATTTTACAAGAAATTTAAGCAACAAATCACATCTGTCCTATAAAGATTGTACAATCTCATAATAGAGTTTGATATCTCTGACCACTATATAAGCAATTCAAAAACTATTTTTACTGCAAAACCAAATTCAGACATTTCCAACCTGAATAATTATAGACCAATATCACTCATAAATATCAATATTAAAATACTGTCAACAGTACTAGCATCTAGAATTAAAAAAATACTCCTTACATAATATCCTCAGAGCAACTGGGCTTTATTAGTGGCAGACAGATGTGGGATAACACACTTACCATTTACTCTTTAATCCACCTCTTGAATAAGGACAGATGCCCTAGATATGCCTTATCAGTAGACACATCCAAAGCTTTTGATAGGGTTAATATAAGCTTCCTCTTTAAAATATTAAAACTGTTTAACATACCACAAGAATATATTAATATGGTCAAGGCCCTATATAGCAATGTAACCACAACACTCTTTATTAATAAAAAACAATCAAACCCAATTAAAATCATCAATGGGACAAGACAGGGTTGTCCAGTATCCCCTTATTTGTTCAACATATATATTGAAACACTATTACTACAAATAAGTCAAAGAACATGTCATCCACTTCATGCATATTTCCAAAGTTCCAATAAAATATACAGCATTCGTGGATGACCTTTGAATTACCAAACACTGATTTAATGAAGATCCTGGATTCTATTGATAAGTTCTCTGTGATATCAAATTATGCAATAAATCCTAACAAGTCAGTTATTTTTTCCATTAAACCCACTTGGTCACAAGGAGTTTTACTTTCTGGAGACAAAAATCAAAGTGAATTACTCTCTTAAATACCTGGGTATCCAATTTAACCACTCACAATTGGACATACTTAAAAACAACCTTTACAAAACATGGTCAAATATTACAGATGATATTAACAGATGGAAAAACTTAAAATTATCTCCCCTATCTAAAACATCAATTATTAAAATGAATATCCTCCCAAAAATCCTATACCATCTAAATGCTATTAGCACTAACATACCAAATAATGTCTTTACTAAAATGAAAACGCTTCTAGAAAAATGAATTTGGCATCCTAAAAGTACTAGAATAAGTTATTGCAGATTAATGCTACCTAAAGAGAAAGGGGGGCTTGGACTACCAGACTTCCAACTATGCTATGAAATCATAAATGCTAGTCACATTATCCAAATAGTGAATTATGACCCATCAAACAAAGAATGGTACCCACTGTGGATAAAACTATATTATCAACACTTAATTTCAACAAATAAAAACCCTATAGCTATACCCTTTATTACTCTAAAGATCCTTAAGTCATTTAAAATTCATCCAACAATTAAAAATAAATGTCTAATATTCCAGAAACTAATAACATCACTACAACTCAAGGATACGCTTATCTTCCTACAACCAATCCACCTAAAACAAAGTATAAGAATAAATAACACCATGCTCAGTCTTGATCAATACCCTTTAATAAACAAACGTACAGTTTGGGACTTCTATCAACTTAGAAACCTTTTAATGGATAACATTAGGAAAAGCCTAAGAGTAAATAAAAATTATATTATAATAATTAGACAAATAATGCTCTTAGTTAACTCGATAACCTCAAATATCAAAATTAAATAACAGGATATCTCCCTATCCCAACTGCTCCAAAAATGCTTCTTCTCAGGTCTAAAATGTTATCCAATACTTACAGATTAATAACAAAGATTAAGTATCAGGACTCACTATTATACTACAAATACTGGGATGACATGAATAACAGCATTACCCCAAAACATCAACTATCAGCAATAGATCTCACCATGAAACTGACCCCATTCAAAACATTAATATACACTCAAATTATGATAAATAATAATGTTTACCATACTCCTGTCCTCCTAAATAAAATTGACCCTACGCATTCCCCTTACTGTTCCCTTTGTCCAAATAGCGTAGCTGACATCCTCCATCTATTTTGGAGTTGCAAACATGTATACAAATTGTGGTGTTCACTAAGATCTAAATTGGAGAAAAAAGGTTACACTAAGACCACTCTGCCATGGGAAACTGCAATACTTCATATAATTCCAGGGAATCTATCCTATATAAACAAGCACTTCATAATAACACTAAGTGCCCTTCTGAAATTTTATATAGCTAACAACTGGCTAGACAGATCTAAAATTTCATGGGAAGACTTCACATATCTGGCCACGAAATACATACTAGCAAGCACATTTATTACAAAAAGTCAAAAGAAACTTACATACTTCCAGAATTACTAGAAAGCACTACTCGATACGTTACAATAAGAATCATCACATTAAATACATCAAGAAGGCCTAAGTTGAAGACAACATGGACTGCTTGTAAATCACCTTGTCAGACTTACAAACATTATTTCATCTGGTAAGGATTCTTGGTTGGAGTTAACAGCAAACTAAGGTGTCACCGGTATGTAAATAGTGTATTTAGTTAAGGTTTTGCGATATGTATATATAAGCTGTGAATAACAATTGATAGCCTAACAAGGGGGTATGGAAATGTCTATTTTTCTACAAGTTACAAAGAAATGATCTATTAGCACTGCCAAGGAGTGTGTATGGAAATGGTAATACCCTCTAGGTCAGCATAATGTTGCTCTGCCAATTATTTGTGTTCGGTCAGTGGTTAACAAATGTTACTACACTCTCTCATGGCCTGTTCTGTTATTATAATATGTGAAAATAACACAATTTTATTTGAAAAAAAAAGTGTAGCCAATTTCCATTTGGGTGATTGAATTAACCTATCCCATTTGGTGTTAGACTGGCCTTACCCATCCCATGGTTGGTAATTATATATTGCCCTGAGTGAGACTAACTGGTAACATACTATAGATAATTTAAGGGAACCCATGCATGGGATAATGTATTTAGGAGATGCCTCTATCCATCAATAGTACAGGGGATGGTCCTGGAGTAAATTTTATAATACCCATTGATAGATTTAAATTGCACTTGAATATGGACAGGGATGAACTTTGTTTTATGTTGCTGGATAGTCTGTTCCAGAGTAGCGGCATCCTCTGTGAGATATATCTGTTCCATCAAACCATCCATGTTGCAGAAGAGGTTTAGATCACTAGACGGAGTATTTCTGATGTCATGCAGTAAGTCCATCAGTATTGGGTTGGATAGTGCCTTGTATGCCAGGCACAGGTAAGCTCCTATTAGTCTGTAGGATACTGAGTATAGTGGCAGGACTTTGAAGCAGTCTGTGCAGGGCTTATGTTTTAGACCTTGTATCCTTTTAGTAGAGTATATCTGTGGGCACTGCAGTTGTTACGTGTCTGCAGTGATACATGTTAAAAGGGGTATTGCACTCAATGACTGGACTAATGAGGGCTAAATAAAAAGAAGCAATGACATTGCTACATCTAGAAGCAATTCCTTTGTGCAGATGTTGCACAATATAGAAGGACTTTTGTTATGACAGTGGGCACATGTTGGTCGAAGGTTAGGTCCC
The DNA here is from genome assembly GCF_019279795.1 of Protopterus annectens. Lineage (NCBI taxonomy): Eukaryota > Metazoa > Chordata > Ceratodontiformes > Protopteridae > Protopterus > Protopterus annectens. The sequence continues at coordinate 1,130,439,247 of NC_056733.1, forward strand.
TGTGCACATAAATTCCCAAATGCAGAACAACTGAGGTGGGAGGTTAGCATAATGGTTAAGGTGTTTACCTTACAAACACAAGGTGCCAGGTTTGATTTTCACATAAGGTAATTGACTCAGCTTAAAATAGCCCATAAGGGCAGTTAGCCTCATACTAATCTATGAATGTTAGTCAGTTTTCAGGGGTGTATTGTCACTGTGATAGTTCACTAGGGCAGACCACTCCCCAAAGTATACAATACTCATTTTTTGGCACTTAGTTTTCAGTCCATGATTCTGGCACCAGTTATTTGTTTGGCACAAACCTTCATGCAGGATGGCTAAGTCATGTGGGGATTCAGTAATTGCTCTTAGCTTGCAAACTCGGTCAGTCAGAGCCCTGTGTTACTCATTTTTACTTTAAAGAAGCAGATACAAACAGGGAAGGCGCCATCACCGAACCCTGGAGCACTTGGGGGGACTCCATTGGTGTCTGGTCTTTTTGTGGAAGTAGCTTCCATATTTAATGTCATGTGTTGTATCTGTAAACAAGCTGGCAATCCAGTGAGTGACACAGGGATTTACTCCTAGTTTATTTAGCTTTTCAACAAACTCCATGTTGGGGTTGTGTCAAATGTCTTGGTCAGGTTGAGATATGTGGTGTGTACTGTTTTACCTTCATCCATTGCTTTAACAGCTGCAGACATATTTTAAATGAGTTGATTTTAAATAAAAAAGGAGTTAATAGTTGCATCAACTTATTATTCTCTCATTTCCCGTATTAGCCAGGTGTGTCATGCTTCCTACCTTTCATAACTGAGATGCTCACTCATTTGTGATTGACATTAACAGGATTGGCTTGTATCTATACAGCTGCAGTTTCCATTCCATTTTGATCCAGAGGAGATATGAGTACACTTGCATTTCTAGATGTCACATGATTTTATTGTTGTATCTGTGAGAAGGAGGAAATCAGGGTTACAAACCTTTTGCTGTCTGAATTTTTTCTAGGGACAAAACTGAAATGTGAAATTAAATGTGCAGTAAAATGTCACAGTCAATTATTCAACTCACAAAAGAAAATGACATAAGGCTTCATGCAAACTTAGCATAATTTACAGAGAGGCCGCTGAACATGTCAGAAATACCATGCACTGGAAGAAACAGCTATGTCATGTATTATTTGTCATTAGTCATGCTGAGACACTTTTATAGGGAAGAATATATGTCCTTACAGGAGGTAAAGTTTTATTTAACATGTAGCTGTCCATCAATTAATTGCCAGAGTTCTAAAATGTATTACTTCCCCACATTCTTGATCTCTGATAATAATATATGAATAAGACAACAACAGCAGTTTACAATCATGAAAGACAATGGGCAGGATTCACGAAGCCTCCGTGTAAGAGATACAAGGCTTACACGGTGGCTGCAGTTAAACGGTGTGACGTCAGCATGTCATGCATATGCATGAGGGCATGCTGAATCACACCTAAGGCTAACACGGTCCGTGGAAGACAGTAGGGGGCGTGTCCATAGGCCGAGCCCTGCAAGCGGACACGCCCCCAGAAGAGTAAAAGTGTCCAAAGTAAACACCCACGACAGAGTCCATGGAAATGTGAATAAACGCAACACAACACATGCCCCCACAGACTATGAACATAAAATATATAAATGAACATGTTATATATTTTTTTTTAAATTGTAAAGATGTTTGCCCGTGAGGGCGCTCGTTTGCGCGGGTGTGCCCGTAGCTCAGCCACAGTTAGCAGTAAGTGGAAAAGCATATAAGAACTAACTATGCAAAGTAAGCCAAAAAGCAATAGCATAGCGGTAGAGATGTCGACTGAAGAACAGGCAGTCATGGTTTGAGCCCCCACAACATCAATTTTTATTTTTAGTAAAATAAGCACGAAACAAGTCCCTGACATATATGTACACATATAAAATTATATTTTATGTAAAATGTAATGAAATAGGCCATTTATTCTGAAGAAATGTGAGATAACAAAATAATAAAAAATGCCAGATGTGCCTATAGCTGAGCTACCGTTTAACAAGGTGAGTGCATCTGCCCATAGGTGAGCAGTGGTTTAACAGGTGTAAAATGAGTGCCCGTAGGTGAGCAGTGGTTTAACACGCTGAAACTGTGTGCCCCTAGCTGAGCTGAGTGTAATATGAGTGCTGACAGCCAAATGAGGTGTAAACCAGCGTAACCCATTTGCGCGGAGCTGCGCACCGCGCCAACAAGCTAACCGACGGTCAATGTTGAGCAAGCTGTAACAAAACTGCCTTTACACAGACACACCCCCTAGCCTGTCTAGACAGTCATAAAATATAAAAAGCAGTGGCCAGGTTCGAACCCAAGATACCATGCACCATAGTCAAGGTACTGAACCACTAAGCCATGACAACTGTACTTAGAAATGCAGTAATAGCAAATATATAGGAATGAATAGAAAGTGGAGTATGACAAAGCAGGTTTTGTGAAGTTGATACAATTCCAAAATGGCCAATCACAGATAAGTGCAGGAAAAACGGCATATATAAGCCCCATAGGTGGGAATACACAGCATAAACGATTGTAGAACTAACTTGCAGCCAGAATGTCAGGAGTAGGTGAGGGTAGTTGCTTTCGAGCACAGAGGTGGGGCATTGAGGAGTCCAGATATATGGTCTGGCTCCTAGTCCACAGTCATGAGGCCCAACTCATGCAAGGCCAGGTCCTGTGGGGAGCATATAGGGCTGAAGCGTGGGACCGGTTGGCTCATGATCTCACCAGTGCCACAGGGATTCCAAGGACTGGTGAGCAGGTCCGTCACCACCATGCGGACCTGAAGAGACGTAAGCAGGACCAATTGAACCTTTGGATCCAGGAGGCCTGGCAAATGCCCAACGCCCCACTACTGAGTAAGTTACATTTAATTATGTATGTAAGAAATTAAACTAGCTGATATTATGGAGATGTGTATTCCAATATTACTTCAATTATATTACAGCTGCAGATGTCCGTTCTGCGAATCGCAGAGCCTATCGCGATAGGCTGGTGCGGTTGCGCCACCAGGCAGGTCAGTAATCCTCTCCCAGTAACTGTAAAGAAATATAAAAGTATGACAGTTAGCGAAAGAGTGCAGTGTAGTCACTAAGTAATAAAATGTGCAAGTAACAGTGTAAGAGGGTTTGCAAGTATTGCTTGATTACAAAAGTGTGTTGCAGTCTGTAATCCAAACAGAAAAATGAAAATGTCTGAAATAAAGTCTAAAATAAAGATGCCCCACCTGTAATATAATAGTACACAACCTGCAGAAAGCTGAATTGTACAGCTGCAGAAGATGAGCAAATCACATGTGTGAAATATATCCCTGTTGAAATACTGAAACATGACAGAAGTGAGACTGCTGGAAAGGATTGTAATAACTACAGGTAAAACATGTCAATAAAGCCTAGAAATAAGTACCATCCTGAATAGTAAAATGAAAATAAGTGAGAGAGTGTGAGAAAGAGTTATGAATCCACCAATAAAGTAGTAATAACCCCTGAATAAAGTATACTGCAGTCAGTAAAGAATGAAATGAATGTGACAAGCAGAACCAAACTGCGAAATGTGTTCAAAGTGTTGCTGCAGCTGGAATGTGTATCCCAAAATATGGATATGTTGCTCTCAGTCTGCAATATGCAGATAGTATGATTGTCTGAAATACCAAACATCCACAGTTGTCTATAGCTATATAAAGCAAATGTAGCAGGATGATGTAGCTGAACAAAGCCAGATATGAACGTGTATGAATAACAATAAAATGTATATTGATGTAGCAGTAACAGTCCTATCACCAAATTGAAGTAGTTATCATATAGGAAACTGTAGTTTGAACAGTAGTGTGTATATATCTGCAGCTATTAGAAATGTACAGCATATGTATTGGTATTCGAAGGTGTTAATAATATTTTCTTCACCCCACCCTATAACCACATATAATCCATTCCACGTGAAATTGGTATGTGCAATCACAATTAACACCCCTGGACATTTGTCCTGTTGGGTCATAAATATTTGCATGTACGTTGATGCATCTGCCCTGTTCATACATCCAAACCTGATGGCCTGTTGCCATCAATCAACCCTGCATGTTGTTGGACTGTGTATTGCTGTTCAAATTATGCATGTGTTATGCTCGCTGTTCAGTGGTGTGAATATCTGGGTGTTTGGTTAATGGGAATACTAATGCATGCTGTTACAACTAATTGCGAATGGTATTGTATGTTACTAACCCAAACTGTCATGACATAATGCAAAACATAAGACGACAGGGAAGGCGGGTTCCAGCGGACCCACCTCTCCCACCTCAGCTGGCGAGTGCACCTGGCACTAGTGCCCAGTCTGGACCCTCCTCCGGTGACCCTGTGCCACCTGTGGGTGGAAGCGCTGCAGGGGATGGGGCCCGTCCCCCCTCTGCAAGTGTGGCTGGAGGAGAACCACCACTCACCCTCCATAGCGTCCGGACTGTGGTGCGTAGGGAGATCCGGGACTCTGTTCTTGGGCCCCTACACCAGCTTGTGGCACAGGTGGCACAACTTACGGGCATGCCTGTTGCCTGGCCTACACAGCCCCCAACACAGCCCTGTCCTGGGCAGTGAAGGAACAGTGGCAACTGCCCATGGGTGGGGATATCAGTTCCACTGTTGCCATCTGTGGGCTCATGGGCTCTGGATATCCAAACATCCGTCCTCGTCAATTGTGTAACCCCCCCCACACGTGTCATACACTGCCCCTGTATGCATCTTGTTTGTCTTGTCTGTTGACCTACCCAACCTACCTCCCCAGCTATACCGACTTCCTTCACCTGACATACCACTCTCACCTGAAAAAAAAAAAAAAAAAAGGCAGTCTGTACCCACAAAAAAATTACCCCCCATACATAGCTGCCCATTCCGCACACATGTCTGCTGGACATGGAAACTATCAATTACAATTGGCTGTACAACAAGTATTATTGTTGTCCTGACACCTCTCTCAGGGGTGGAAGGTTTCAAATGTCACACCAAATTACATACATATGCACAGCTGTTGCTGATGAAGAAATGGGCAGCTATGGGCCCTACCTACATCCCTCCTGCAAAACCCAAGCTTGTTTCCCTACTGTCTTACCCTCTTTGTGACCCCTTTTTCACCACTTTCCTGTCTCCCCATTTTCATTTCTTTCAAAGAAAATAGTGCGGGTGTGCGCCAGAGTAAGCACTGTTAAGCGGTTGTAAGCGGGTGTGGGTGGAGCTGAACGCCAGTGCACATGCGGGAGCTCCACGCAAACCAGCGCTAACCCGGTTACAACTGCTTAAAAGTGCCTTAGTCACTCTGATTGACAGGTCCTGTAGTCAGTTCAAAAGCAAAATAAAATTCCACTGTCAGTCCTGAACCCAGGAAACAGTAGTCTGCATGACCTACCACTAAGCCATGACTGTTATACAAGAACATTGTGCTAAAATAAATATATCATGTAATAGTAGGAATGAATGTAAAGGGAATATAGGATGTGTAGTACACAAAGCATGTCATTTATACTTACTGTCAAAACTAGTGGATTTCCATAATAGTAGTGTGTGAACAGAAACAGCCATGCTAGTTGGTAGCTAGTAGGTAATAATGTCAGTTAATGTACATATATAAATGTATGTATATTTACATATATATATATATATATATATATATATATAGTTGTAGGTGTCAGTGTGCATACACACTTACTACAGGAAACAGGAGAGAAGAATGGAGAAATGTGAATCTATAACACAGCCTGAATCATGAGAGAGATACTAACCTTTACACTCACAGAACAGTGTCCACAGCATACCAGCATGGTCCCCACCCTTACAACCTGAAAGGGCAATGCCTATCTCACATACCCTTTTATAGCACTGTCCAGAAATCACAGTGAGAACTGCAATCAGTACACAACTGGCTGCATGCAATTAGCAAATGCTGGCTTACAATTGGTGCAGAGGCCATCACATGGACTTATGCAGATACCTACAAAAGCATCCTGTACTCACACTCCACACATGCAATACTTTCATTGCACTGTCTGGAGACAGAGAGAGAGAGAGAAAGAGAGAGAGAGAGGAAGAAAAAAAATTAAATAAAAATAAGAACACAAACAACAACACACGTTACACAAACTAAGTTGAAGCTGTCAGCAGTGTCAGTACCAAGCTGGGCTAGCAGCAGCAGGAAGCTGTAGTAACGGTAACGCAACCAGCTGCGACAAACACAGGTAATGTAAAGTAACAAGTTAATAGTCTACATACTGTGAACCCTCCATATGTGTCATAGGTCTGTATCTATAGGTATGTCCATGTGATATGTTGTGTGCACGTAGTTCCACCCAAAGGGGATGACTATACATTACATGTCATTCAGTGTTAGGCCATGATTCTGGCACCAGTTGTCCGTTTCAGTGAGGCCTGTCTGTAGGATGTGTGTGTCAGCTGGTGTAACGACTATGGCGCTTAGTTTGCAGTCATCTGGGAACTTTGTCATCCACAACCCGCACATGTTTGCTTTTACATCTGAGAAATAAATGCCAAACAAGAGGGGTCCTAGGACAGAGGCCTGTGGGATACCACATGTGACTGGAATTGAGTCTGACATGGCTCCTGCAATATCGATATTATGGATTCTGTATGTCAACCAGTGTGCAACCCATCATGTGACATATGTAGTAACATGTAAGCTAATGAGCTTGTCTATGATGCCTGAGTGGAGTACTGTGTTGAAGGCCTTAGGCAAGTCCAGGTAGGCTGTATGGACTGTGTTGCCCTCATCAATGGCTGTAGTGACTGTTTTGAAAGGTCAACCAGGTTCAAAAGGCAGGATCAGCCCATCACAAAGGCAAACTGGCTGGCAACAAGTGTCTGCAGGTACCCAATATCGCTGTATATGCGTCCCATACTGAATCATTCCATAGCTTTGCAGACCAGGCTGGTTAAGCTTATGGGGCGGTAGTTCCCAGGGTCAGTAGAGGTGCCTCCTTAGTGGAGTGGGACTACTGTTGCTGTATGCCAGTGTTCAGGTACATATCCCGTAGTACGGCCAAGGTTAAATATCAGTCTAATATGCGGTTGTATGTTCTCTTGGAGTTCACAGAGCACACATCCAGGGATACCATAATCAGGTCACATTGATGCTGTGTGTTCTGCTTTGCTGAGGGTGGCCCTCACCTGGACATGTGAGATGATAGGGAGGATACATTCAGCTGTGATAAGTATTTCTAAGTGTGGGGGAGAAGGAGGAGGGATACGTGCACCGAACCTGTCTGCCAGAATGTTGCCAATATCTGTGTGTTCGGTGAATGTTAAGTAGGTGTGTAGTAACTCAGAGCATATCTGAGGCATTTGGTCCATATGTGTAACATAACTGAAGAAGGCCTTGTGGTTATCTATAGTGTTCGTGGCCATTTTCCTCCCAGAGTAAGCCGTGTATGTTGTTATGAGAGACCGTAGCTTATTACCAGTGCTGACCACAGATGCCTTCCCTTTATGTGAATCTGGTCTGTCCTGCAGTAGCCTCCTTCTATCATTATACAATCTGCCTTTGGCTGGGGTCCACCAGACAGGATGCCTAACCTTTGTGCTTAGGGTCTGGGTTAGAAATGTGTGTGCATGTTCCATGCATTCTTTGGGATGTCCGTGGGAAGGATTCGCAAAGGGGTCAGCAGTGTGGGTTGTGGCTTCCACTGGCCCAGTGGGCTGCATGGATGCCATGTCAGTCCTAACAAGTGAATATCTGTCTAATCACATATCCAGGCCGAGTAATTTGTGTCCAGATCACACTAGTGGATGGCGTTCCACATACAGTACCTTGGTATGAACCCCCAGAGTGAGGTTGTGCATTGGACCCATTGCAGTGTGCTGACCGATGGGGCATGCTACTATGTTGTATGGAATGTGGCAGGTATTGTTGCACAGGTGTTGGCTAAGCACTATCTGGCCATGTACTTGTGTATCCACCAAGAGACACACACATGCTACATATGGGAGTAGTAGTATATCACTACAGTTGAGTATCATGTATAGTATGTGTGCCATATATTGCTGACATAGTCTGCTGATATCCTGTTTGTGTTCTCTTCCAGGGACATGGCGCGTCAGCGAAATCCTGCCTACTCTGCAGCAGAAGATGAGGAGATACACCAGAGGCTGGTGCGGGATTATGGCATACTGTTTTCCCGCACCAGCCAGAATCAGCAGGAGAGGGCTGCACTGTGGCAAGACCTTGTCCGTAGGGTAAATGACATTGGCACGCATAATAGGACATATGAGCAGGTATGACATCACTGCAGTGATTTAATCAGAAATGTCCGTCAGCGTGCGTCGGATATCCACAGGCAACAGGTCGCCACAGGAGGTGGGGTGGCCACACATTCCCCCCTCACCAGACTGGAGGGGCTACTCCTAAGTGTTGTGGCTCCAGCCCCGGAACATCAACAGCAACACACCTGCATCATGATGGAGGCTGGATCCACACAGCAACACGACATGGAGCGTGCAGGTAATATGCCATATGTACACTTGACTCTTCTGTACACTGTTAGTTTATGCATGTGTAAGGTGTGTCCGTGGTATGTAGCTGCCAACATAGTATGTAATTGTGCAGATGTGATATTGCCAATATCAGCAGCTGACATGTGAAAGGCAACTGGTGTACTACTGCACTGTATCATATGCAGTATCAATGGCACAGTTGCACCCACTGACATTAATCTCCTCATTTCTGCAGGTCCCTCAAGTGTTACAGCAAGGCAGCCCATCCATGCTGGTGAGTGTGTTTTAACAATACCTATAATAGTAATGATAGTGCTAGTAATACTAGTGTAACTCAGTAGTGCTCTGTGTGTATACTGTGGGGTGTGCATGTGTGCCTGTGTCCACGTGTGCATGTGAGCATGTGTGCATGTGTGCCTGTGTCCACATGTGCATGCGTGCATGTGTGCATGTGTGCCTGTGTCCACGTGTGCATGCGTGCATGTGTGCCTGTGTCCACGTGTGCATGTGTGCATGTGTCCATGTGTCCACGTGTCCACGTGTGCGTGTGTGCATGTGTGCATGTGTGCCTGTGTCCACGTGTGCATGTGTGCATGTGTGCATGTGTGCATGTGTGCCTGTGTCCACGTGTGCATGTGTGCATGGGTGCATGTGTGCATGTGTGCCTGTGTCCATGTGTGCATGTGTCCATGTGTGCATTTGTGCATGTGTGCATGTGTCCACGTGTGCATGTGTGCATGTGTGCATTAGTGCATCACTGGAAACATTGTGTAGACATTGTAAACTGTGTTTCCTGTCTTCCTCCCACAGGTTCTGGTGCTGCTCTGGTGTCCTGCAGCAGGGAACCTGAATCTGGTGCCACAGGTACTGATAATGATGATATCTGTGTAATGGCACAGGAAGGTGTGTCAGGGTCCGTCATTGGTCAGCCAATTGACAGTACACAGCTGTCAACCCCATCATTGCGCACAGTCATCCTGCCAGTACATCCTATGTCACCATTGTCCCTAGGTGATGGACAGGATACAGTGGGCATTGACCAGGGTAATGTGGTATCTGTGGCACATGCTTCCCCACACAGCAGCCATGGGCAGGGTCCTGCGATGGTACCACACAGACAGTTGCCCATGGGTTCTCGTGGGAGCATCCGTGGGTGTACTGCCTCTGGCAGACGTGCCCAAGGAAGTCTGTCAACCTCAGCTATGTTTCAGGCTGTCATGCAGGCACAGTCGCGTATGGAAAGGTACACCAGACAGGGTCTGAGGGAGCTGAGAGCATGTCGCACAGCCATGACTGACAGTATGCGTGACATTGCGGATGCTATCCGTAATTTCACCGATGTCATAGACAGACATTGTGGGGACATATTACAGCAGTTCCACAACCACATGTCCATGAGCCAGGGAAATGGTGGACGGTTGCGGCGTCGACGTGGCCGTATGCCAGCAACAGCAGCAGCTGGCAGTCGGCGCGGATGACAACAGGCCCGCGGATGCCCCCATAGTGCCAGCAGCAGCCCCAGCAATGCTGGGTCTGTGCTGTCATCGGAACGCCCCAGGAGACCACATGCACATGGCTCTGGACAGTCCCAACAGGGACCTGTGTCCAGTCAACACACTCCCACTTCTGATGACAGTACCCAGTCTGGCTTAGTACCGGATACGGTCCGTAGCACCCCTGCCAGGCACAGGTACCGTGTCCGTGCCCACAGACACTGATCTGTATGACCTGCCAGGTGCAGTCTGTGGCTGTCCACAAACTCCTGTATATGGCAGCCATGAGGTGGAACTGTGTGCATGCATACACACATGCGAAATGTTAACCCCTAGGGCTACCACATACACGCACACACTGCACCAACAGTGCCCCACCCTGTACTGCTGTCCCTCACCAACACACATACACACACATGTCAATTCGTGGTATCAGTGGCAGACTCAGGCATACCTAATTCACACCCTGTGCATATGATGAAACTGTGCCACCTCCTGCAATCTCCATCATCAGTGCAGGAACAGGTAAACATGTTGCTGATGCACAGGGTGACTACATAGAAGTGTATTAGTAGTATCATGTTGGTAACAGTACAGTGTGCTGATATGACTGCGTGTATATCCAAGCATGCCTGATGCAGTAACTGTATGACTGTCCTGAATTGTTATCTACACCCATAGTAAGTACCATAGTGTAACAGCTGCACATTATTGCATACCGGTGGTAAGGATGTCAACAGATAGCCACATACATAGGTAGCACAGGGGGGAAGCTAATGCAAGTAGTGATACGCAATGATGGACATGTACAGTAATGGTGGCAAGTTGCCCACAACGACTATGCAATGTGGATGTTTGCGCATGTTGATATGTGTGCAGTACCAATGTAATACAAATCAGAATTAACTATGACATAATATCAGTTCTACCATGGACATCTGAGCTGTGCATTCCTGGGTACATGTTAATAGTGCCTACATATTTGCACTGTTACCTACTGTAAGTGTTACCCCTTCTTTGTTGTACAATGGACTACTTCCAGCCCTGCTTACTGTAGCTTTGTTTGCATGCATGTTCGCTTGGGGTTCCCTGGAACACTGCTTCCACCTGCAATGCAGAGTTACAGTGCTTCTGTGGACTCCTAGTGACATCTGCATAGCATACTATACGTATGCCAAGTTTCCACATGACAGAACGTCACTGTCTGTCCTGTTCGCATGTACGTTGCCTGTGACACATTGCACATGACTTACCTGGCATTTAACCACATGTGCAGTCATATATGCCAGTGCTATGAAATCAGTAGCAGTACACCCACACATACACACCTTCAGTATGTTGTTCCCCATTGGCCCTATGTGTTGGTAATCACCATGGCAATCACACTACTACTATGGTAGCATGTGCAAAGGTAACCTGTGAATCACCTCTATGGTCCACTTGTGGTTTATGTGAGTCATGTGGCAATGTCACAGCTGCCACATGTATGCAGTCAACCCTCTCCCCTGGCCAGGAACATACAACACATGTGTGGGATGCCACCACATAGCCAGTCTGGGGACTGAGCACTCTGAACCCAGTACTGCCATACCCTGTCCGGTGGCATGATATACTACAGTGACTACAATACCAGTCTGACATAGACCTGCACTGACAGCAATCTGAACACACTGGGGCATACTTGGAGACTCAGAATAGCATCCTGCCTGAGCATCACACAACTCCGCAGCTGGCACACAGGCATACGTTACATCGGAACAGAGCACATGCCACACATGGCACACACATCCCATGTGCCACACACTCACAGCCTGTAGGGCTACACAACACACCTGCTACAGATGTGTCAGGTACCTCTCTTGGCCGCTGCAGTGGGGTCCCGCTCAACAGGCTGTACATGGTGAAGGTCACAGTGATATGCCTGTGGGGCACTATGGTCCACCACAAAACACATGCATACAGGTCAGTCAGAGGCATGGACACATATGACTCAGTCATTGACCATGCCACTATGGATGACCTGAGACATACCTCCCTGGACTACATGATAGGGAACATAGAAGGGATCTCTCAGCATGTGGCACGGGCCAGTATGAGCCTGATCTTGGTTGCCATCATACCCTCACCAGGTATGCTACCACAATATGTAGGAAGGGTGTTCTATGTTTACATTCTGCTCAATCTCCAATGTCATTCATAGGGTATCCAATGGCTGTCAACGTGTGCTTACATGCTAGGGAAGCCACAATGATTTGCGAGGGGCAGCTTGCACGTGACACCCATGGGCCATTGTCTATTGGCGAAGCCCCTTGATACACACATAGTGCCTTTTACTGCAGGACACGGATTACATAGCCACCTCCGCGGGTATCACATAGGATAGGACACTAACATTGATGCTACACAACACCAGCAGTGTACACCGCAAGATGCATGCACTGGACACTGTTCTGTTCTCAGCATGGTGAACTGCAATATCTGTGCAGTACCAGATTCCTGATTCACAGCTCACAGGTGCAACCCATCACTGCCAGGTTATACCTCATACCATGCCTGTCGTCCCCTACACATGTAACACACATGGACAGGGGGGTGGTATCCCAAGGCACCACAGATACACACACCTCCAGGTTGTTGGCACAGCACAAAGCATCAGAGCCTATCCATGAGCCGCTAACAGTGTGTTGGACTGCCTTCTGGTTCATAGCCTGGCACACACAACCCTCCCATACACAGGAAACCCACCTATCCTCCCTAACAACACTGGCAATATGACAGTCTCAGGAAATGGCTTTATATGGCTGGACTGCATCCAGCCAAACATTGTGCGTGAGCATTACTATAGCTACAACACACTAGCTGAAAGGTTCCCAGCATGTGGTCACTGAATTGCAGTGGAACAACATGTTACCACTCCCACAACAGGTGGGAACATGCAGCACCTGTTCATCGACTACATGTAGACTATATGGCCCAGACCAGATGTGTATCCCCTGCTGTAGGTATTATACCATATACAACCCACACTGTATAGACACATATCGCGTGCGGCCCCTGCACAGTAAGACACAGTCATATTGTTATGCATTGCGAATACCATTTATCCACTTGAGGCACGTGTCAGACGTGGTAACTACTGAAGGTCACAGGTATATATGTGTATGTGTCACACACATACATCATGTGTGCATTGCCATTGCTGGTTTAGGCAATGGCATGCATTGTTATGCACAACAACCCACACATGGTCATACTGTGTGACACAACCACACATGGCAGTTGTGGGTTTCCAAAACATACCTATCTGTGCTCTGACAGTGGTAATAGACCCAGTAGCGGAGCGCATTATTGGCATTACTGGCCAAGTAGCCCTGTTTGGCTGTACTGATAGTGTGGTGACATCCCCTGTGTTTACTGGGGGAATATGCAGCATCTGGTGTATTGTAGTATTTGCCAAAAGGATCTGTTCTCTCACACTTGCAAGTACACACACCTTACTACCCCCCCACACGCACACTTGCAGGATTCATACCCCTACCTAACTATGTCACGACACGTGAGAGAGACACATTAGCGAAGCACACTATTCGGATTACTAGGAGGTTTCTCTTCTCCGGCTGTACTTATAGGGTGCTGACATCATCAGTGTTTGGAAAGGGTAATGTGCATCATGTAGTGTGATCTCCTGATTGCCAAAAAGCACATGTCCTTCATACAGAATTGCCCACACACAAACTCCCCTCATCCAAGCACACACACTTGCAGGTTTCAGACCCCTACCTAACTATGTTATGACACTTGAGAAAGACGCATTAGCAGAGTGCGCTATTCGGATTACTGGGAGGTGTCCCTTATCCTGCTGCACTTATAGGGTGCTGACATCATCAGTGCTTAGATAGGGGAATGTGCATCCTGTAGAGTGTTTTCCCAGTTGCCAAAAGGGACATTTCCCTCACACAGACTTGCACACACACTAACCCCCCTCCACACACACTGGGCAGTTGCAGGATTCAAACCCCTGCCTAACTATGCTATGACACTCATGACAGACACATTAGCAGAGTGCGCTATTCGCATTACTGGGAGGTTTTCCTTCTCCTGCTGTACTTATAAGGTGCTGACATCATCAGTGCTTAGATAGGGGAATGTGCATCCTGTAGAGCGTTTTCCCAGTTGCCAAAAGGGACATTTTCCTCACACAAACTTGCACACACTAACCCCCCTCTACACACACTGGGCAGTTGCAAGATTCAAACCCCTACCTAACTATGTTCTGACACTCGCATTAGCAGAGCATGCTATTCGCATTACTGGAAGGTTTTTCTTCTCCTGCTGTACTTATAGGGTGCTGACATCATCAGTGCTTAGAAAGGGGAATGTGCATCCTGTAGAGTGTTTTCCCAGTTGCCAAAAGGGACACTTCCCTCACACAGACATCAACCCCGCTCACCCACACACACACACACAAACACACTGAGCATTTGCATGGTTCAAACTCCTACCTAACTATATTATGGCACTTGAGGGAGACGCATTAGCAGAGCGCGCTATCCGAATTACTGGGCATCGGTTCTGCACCTGCAGTATTTATAGGGTGCTGACATCTTTATTTCTACAGAGGTATGTACATCTAGTACTACCTGTCAGGTGGGGGATAGCATATATATGCATTTGCAGCCACCTACTTCAGGGTCAGATATGCACATCGCACTGGCAGGTTATGTTCTATACCATGCTTCGTGACCACAGGACCTGTAACACACAACACAACCAGTCCAGAACACCACTCCCACATCCAGGACAAACACTTTGCTTCCCTGGGAACAGTGCCGGGATATGCAGGTGTTCACATACACCATTCCAGTTGTTAACATCAGGTACAGGCATATTGTGTGTGGGAACTACTCAGGCCTCTACAACTTGACCCTACAGCCACTACAATTTGTGGGTCCATGTGCTATGGCAGAACCACTCACCACAGCCACATGGGGGAATACATATTGCACCTGTCCATCTGCAACATGGGTACTCACTGTTCCACACCAGAGGTAGACCACCATTGTTGATATCTGACCATACCCACCTTTCCCTGAACATCCATATCCCATTCCCACCCCCAGGCAAGGTTGTCACTGCAAATAAACTGTATTTAGCACAAGCAGACTCTACACTTGTGAAGACTGGGGTGGACGACTTCAAAGGACCCATGCTGGGGGACTATACTGGCCACTCTGCATAATCCTTGACAATTGCATTCTATGAGCATGTGTAAGGTTTGCATTGATCATGCTATCCCACATATACCCATGACTGCTCCACAACAGGACACCTGTCAGGTGTACACCAGCCATGTATGAGCCGTCCAACAGACAGAGTGAGCTAATACATTGCAGAGCTGTAGCCCACAGAGGGAGGACATCTGTGAACAGTACCGGCACGACACTTCAATCCCACATAATCATCACTACACAGTGTTGACAGTAGAATTGTCCAGACAATGCAGATAGGGCTCCCCTCAGTCTGTTATTGACGCCCACTTACTGTTAGAGGTTCTCAGCTGCCCTCTTCCAGCACACACCAACAACATGGATGTGGCTTAGCACATTCAAACCCTGGCATCTCCACTGTGCCCCTGCTTGACAGAGGCACAGCTCACTAGCCTCACACATTGCTTTATGTGACCTACTTTACAGTGGCACAGTAGCCTACTGTACTGGGGATGCAGATGCCAAGCACACTCTGGCTAAGCTGTCATTCCCTAGGGCAAACAGCCTAGTATTGACCTCTACACCCATATGTTTAATTGTCAGATGCACAATATTTGTTGCTGTTAGACTGTTTGCAGGTCTTTATTGCCATAGCATTCCCTGTTCCTATGAACAACTTGTGTATCTGTGGAAGATGTTTGAATATGAGGGCGATCCACTATATCACTTATGTCTCTGTAGTCATTTACTGTGTGCACTGGGCAGATTGCTGTGTTCTGGTTGGTTCCTGGAATGACACGTACAAATACCAGATATGTATGGCCAACTGCTAAATGGAGATATGGCCTAAGTGTGTGAGCATGCCCAGTTCAGCCTTTCCATGGCATGTTGTCTGACATATGCCTCATTTATCAAAGTGTGCGAGCATGCCCAGTGTGAGCTTTCCATATGTTGAACTCTGCAGTCCACCACATATTTGGGTGGGTGTGAACTTCAACAATATCTCACGTTTATGGTTGTGTGTTGGGTGTCATGTTGTGTACTTACTGGCCAACTGCTTCGTGTCTGCCACAACAGGGATTATACTGTGCCTGCAGGGATTGCATGGGATACTTTGCATACAGTTGTCAACATCCTTTCATAATGACCTAACACTGTAGTACCGTATAGTGTACTGGTTCAGTACTTTCACTGTGGTGGACAGTATCCTGGGCTTTAGTCCTATCACCGCTTGACATCTTCATAGTGAGCACAACAGACTGTGTAGGGGCCAGTTGTGCACATATGACCATGTTGCATTATGTTCAGATATGGACTACCTACACCAGGCTTGTCCAACATTGGTAGTGTATTCCACAACATAGGTGGACATTGGCAAACACTAGCGATGTTCCCTAGGCCATTTCTCATGCTAGTCACAGAGTGCGTTTGTCCTTCAACACACATTGTAACTGGAGTTTGCCATGACATATGTCATGGTTAGTATACTGTGCCTCCGTCTACCTCTGACATAACAGTGATACCCAGGGTTAACCTACCATCTCCCATCCACTCATCAGGATTCCTCTTGAGGGGTGTCGATAGGTGACTCTCTGGCTAACCTGTACTGGGAGTTTACTCAAGAGTGGGGGTGGCTTCTGTGTTATGGATCATTCTGTACAGCTTGTCCTATGTATGTCAGTGCTGGGGTTCAGGTCTCTCATGTGCATAGCTCACTGCCATTCAGATTGTACAAGGTGCAGCATGTTCATTGATTCCAGCTTGGACATGGCTTCATACATCAGGCACAGCTTGCCTCTGGGTGGGCAGTATGGCAGTGTGTGGAGCTGCAGTTTGTTTAATCAGGCAACACATGGCATCTGTTCATGCTCTTTGCTACTCCTGGTGAGGTACTGTTATGGACTTTACAGTTGATGGAGGTGTCTGCTGAGGTATATCCCACAGGGGCTATTGTAGTCAATTGTGACGCTGATGAAGGATGACTGCAGAGCCACAGTGACCTCCCCTTATCTAGATCTGACAACCTTCATGATTGGGTGGGTATATGGTATGTTTCTGCGAACACTACAGCCACATGTTTGTCCAATGCAGGATATCTATCACCTTGTATCCCCAGGTCTCTCATTACATGTTAGGTACATAATGGGTTAACACCTGTGTGGTAATTGGTGGGCACTTACTGTATATCCACAGTGGTTGTCTATACACATTTCTGCAATTAGCCTGCTGACATGGCTATGGCTCCAGTTGTCAGTTTCTATGTGGCCCTTTTATGGGTTGCTTGTGTCATCTGGGGGTCAGATATGGTGGGCAGTTTGTACTCCTCTGCATACATGTTCAGTCACAGTCCTTCCATGTTGGCCTGTACCTATGGGACATATATAAGGAACGGGGGAAGTCCCAGGACCAAGCCTTGTGGGATGCCACTCATATCTGCTTTGTAGTCTGACATGGATGCAGCATGTCTGACCATGTCAGTTCTGTCCTTGGTCTGGATTGCAACCCCTCTACTGACATAGGGGTTTATATTTAAGCTGGTGAACATATCCATACTGAACTCGTAGGGTATTGTCTGGAAGCATTAGCATGGTCCAGCTACGCTGTGTGGACCACATTGCCCTCATCTATGACCTTAATGACTGTTTCAAATGGGTCAAACATGTTTAGGGGCAGGATCTGCACTTACGACAGCCACACTGGGTAGGGTCCGGTGTCAGTAGGTCACCGACAGCTTTATGTCTGCGGTACATACTGATCCTTTCCATAGCTGTGCAGACCAAGCTTGTCAGGATCCTGGGGTGGTAGTTTTCAGTATCCATTCAGGCAACACCTTTGTTGTGAAGGACCACTGTTGTTGTACACTGCTCTTTGGGTACATATCCTGTGGTAAGGCTGACATTGGGGAGTAGTGTGATTTGGCATTCCATTCTTCTTGGAGTCCATGTTGGCCTCAGCCCAGGACACCATCTCATACCTTTGCTGCTGTGTGTTTTGCTTTGTAGATGATGGCTGTTACCTCAGCATCTGCAATGTCAGGGGGCCAGCAGTCTGCTGGGATAGATATTTTGCATTGCACTGCACCTGTCAGGTTGTATGTTGGCAATATGTGTGTGTGTTTGGTATGTTGTTTGTAATATCTGTGTGATTCGGAGCATATCTGTGAATTCCCAACATGGTTCCTACCATCAGTTGAGTAAGCCTTGTGATTATCCTTAGTGTCCTGTACAATTTGTATCTTCATAGGTTCATAGGTTCATACTAGGCTATCCACCCTAGGGCATTAGTAAGCCTAGCCAGAATGTGTGTGTCTTTCGCCGCCCCCTGCTATGTGAATATTATGGCCATTTATGATTTTCTTTCATGTGCCTCTGTCTGGACGTGACACAGTGAAGACCCCCAGTGTACATCTACGATCATCCATCCACTTGGCAATATTCCTGTTGAGGGGTGTCAGTGAGGGGCTCTGCCTAACATGGATTGGGATCCTGTTCCAGGGTGTGGGGAGCCTCTGGGTTATGTATCTGTCCCTCCAGCACATCCTATTTCATTATGTGTTGAGGTTGACATCTGTCACTCTCACAGCTCCAATGGCTTTGATTTCCTGGGGTGGAGCATGTCCATTACTCCTGTGTTGGACATGGCCTTGTACAACAGACATACAATGCCTCTGTGTAGGCAGTCTATGACTGCATTCAGCTGGGGTGTCTACAGCCAGGCAGCATATGACATATATTTGACACCCTTTATCCTCTTGGTGAGGTACCTTTGAGGTCTTCCTAACCGCTGCAGATGTCAGGTACGGTACATCCCATATGAGTCATTGTACTAGATTATGGGTCTGATAAGGGAACAGTACAGGGGCACAGTGACCTCTGTTGATGTAGATGTGAATCCTTTTATGATACGGTGTCCAATATAGACAGTCTTCCTAGCCACATTGGCATTGTGAGTGTCACATGACAGGTTACTGTCGACTTGTGTCCCTAGGTCCCTGATTACTCCTTGCATACATAATGGTTTACCACCTATGTGGTAATTTGTGAGTACCTTGTTTGGTATTTGGTGGGACATTCATACTGTCCAGTGTCTTCAGGATGTCTGGGTGGGGTTCCTGTGTGTGAGAGTGTGGTCTGTCGCATGCTACAGACTGTACAGCAGTTTTGACTACAGTTAGGTGCACATGGGTGGTCTCCGCTGCTTCGTGCATTGTCAGTTACCTGGCCGTATGGGTGTCTGTGCTGCATATGGATACTCACCCTCCTTTGATGTTTTGGTCCAGGTGTTGGGGCCATAACGCATGATATGTGGTATAACCTGGTAGTGCTGGTGTGCTGTCAGTAGGCTTGCAGCAGGCTTCTGTCACTGCACAGACATCGATGTTCTCCATACTGGGAAGTGCCTCAGGAGCATGCATATTGCAGTTTACACATCTGGCATTGGTCAGCATTACCCTTATGTTTCTTACCACTTATGTTTTCTAGGGTGGTGGGTTAGTCTTTTCGGACTTGCCTACGTACGGCTCTATGGAGGTGGCAAAGGCCTTATCCAGTATCCAGATGCCCAGAGGTAACAGGTGCAAGCCATCCCTGGAACAGCAGCATGGCTTGTCATGCATGACATCTCAAACAGACAGACATTAGACCCTCTTGGACTGACAGCTGTAATTGTGCCACCTGTTAAAGCTGATCATTCTGTGTTTGTACTGTGGCATCATTCTTGGTGAGGGTTGGATGCTGCAAACGGCCAGTGTCATACCAGCCTGGAGTACATACTCAGAGAGCTCATCCATGTCTCTTTTCATGTAGTCCAGGTACATCTCAGGTCATTCACACCAGCATGGACAATGAGTGCATCATATTTCTGTTTGCTTTGGGGTGACCTGCGTACTTGTGTTATGTGGCATATTGTGGCAGCCTACAGGCAGCTTACTGTACCCTTTCCCTTGTTCAGTCTGGTGAGTGGGACAGCAGTGTGTCTGCCTATACAGACACCTATTACAACTGTATCAGGCATGTTGTTTCTCCTTCTGGCCTGTGACTGTTTGGCACACCAGCTTTGTGTACTATGTGTTGCATGTGCTATGTTTGGAGGTTGTGGTTGCTTGGGGTCTGCTTTGGAGGCCTCTGTTGGTGTGGTGTGTTTGTAATTAGGGCATCCGGGAATGTTTTTCTGTGTTTATGTGTTTGGTTTACAGTTGTGATAGGTCTATGTGGGACTGGGTTTGTGGTGTATGTGGTTACCTTCTCTTCCTGACTAGTTTTGACAGTACTGAGTTGGGGGAGCTCAGCCTCCGGTTTGGATAAATGGTTGCATCTCTCACATATATTTGTATTTACTGGGGGGAGTTGAGGGTTGTCTGTGTACTTGGGGCAGGTGTCACATTGCTTCTGGATTCACAGATTCTACTTGTTGTGGCTGGCCTTAGTGGATTGCATGTGTGGACATATTTTATTGCCATACTACTGATCAGTGATGACTTCCCTTTTTATGTTTGCTCTATCATGTAGTAGCTTCCTCATTCTCTTGCATGGTTTGGTAATGGCTGGAGTCCAGCATGCCAGATGCCTGCGTGTATGGCATTGTGTCTTGTTGTTATTTGTGATTGCATAATCCAAGCATTCCTGGCTGTGTTCATGGAATGCCTGTATAACATGTTCTGCGGTGTGTCCCATATTCTGCACCTGCACAGGGCCTTTCGTGGATTTCACATCGGTTTGGAGGGGTGCAACTTATGCTTTACACATGTTTTTCACTGTGGTTTTCTGGCCAGGGACTGTGGTCAGGATGTGTATATCCGGTGTGATTACTCTATGGTCTGGTCTTACCAGTGAGGGATACACTTCTCATCTTGCCATCCAGTACGCATGTTGCTGATTATCACATCCAGTATGCTTACCCCTCTTGTGGGAGTGGTACGTTGTTCCTGGGCATTTTGGTTTATGGATTCTGGGAACTTTTCTCCTACTGTGTTGGTGCTAGTATAATGCTCCCAGTGTATGTCTGGGTATTTTCAGTCACCCAATATAATGTGGTTTGGGGGGCTTGATATATTCATGTATTCCAACATAGGCCAGGTGCAGTTCCTGGTGTTAGGACAGTAGTCTGCAGCAGGCTATATACTGGGAGGCGGTTTTAGCCATTGGTATTTGACCATGGCTAATCCATGCTGCTTCTTGTTGTGGTACCAACATGTGGGTGTGGTTATCCTTGACAATTATTGCTAGTCACCCTCCTTTTGTAGCTTGTTCCATGTTTTGAGGCTGTACAGCACAGTATGAGGTGTAACCTGGTAGTGTTAGGGTGCTGATGTGAGCCTTGACCCAGTTTTCTATTACAGGACTGATATCAACATTCTCCATACTGTGTGCATTTACACTGCACGCATCTTGCTGTTTAGACTTCTGGCATTGGGTAGCATTACATCTAGGTTCCTATCCCTTGTGGTATCTATGAAGGTGGGTTTGTGTTTTGAGACTTACCTATTCAGGGCACGCTGTGGGTACTGACAGCCTTTGCCAGTATCCATGGGGCCTGGACTGATAGGTGCACACCACCCCTAGCAGGTGGCGCATTATGTCATGCTCAGCATGTCTTCCCAGGCTGAAACACACTGGCTCCCCTTTGACTAACTGCATTACTTCAGCCAGTTATTGCAATTGATCATCCCATCATCATTTTGTGGCTTCATGCTTGGTGAGGGTGGATGTTAGTCAGGGTCCTCAAGTGTGCATATAGTACATGGTGTTACATTACTTAACACATGGCATTCATGCCTCAGGTGGTGCTGCAGGGCTGCCTCTGTCGGATGCACATATTACACTCCCTGTACATGTTTGTGAGCAGGTCATGTCATTTTAGGCATCCCTGTTATTATTTGAGTGAGTCAGAGAGGGCTATGATTCCCAGGGTTCCTACTGAGCCAGTGTATGTGCTATGCGTTGCCTCTTTGCCAAGGCCAGGGCATACTGGGCACGCCTCCTTCTGCCTACTGGGGCAGGCTCAGGTTGTTCCTCCTCTGAGTCACGCTCTGCCTGTGATGGCCTTGGCAATGGTGGGGGGCTGTTTGACCCAGCACTATGCTGGTCCTGCTGCAGCTGTTTTTGTAAGATCATATTATGTAGCATAGCACATACCATGACAATTTGGGTACATGTAGTTGGTGAGTACTGCAAGGCTCCATCAGATGTGTCCAGACACCGGAACCATGACTTGAGCAGCCCAAACACACGCTCTATTACATTACGTGTTTGTGCGTGTGCCTCATTATGGCATTCCTGTTCAGGTGTGTGTGCGTTTCTGATGGGTGTCATCAGCCACGGCTCCAGTGCATAACCTGCATCCCCCACTAGGTGTCCATGTGGGATGTCCCCATTGGCAAATGTCTGGTACAGCTGCGTCAATTGCCAGATGTGGGAATCATGGTAGCTCCCAGGGCAGCCAGCACACACATTCATTATTATGCCCTGGGCATCACACACGACCTGGCAGTTGATGGAGGGGAAGCCCTTGCGGTTAATGTAGGCCCTACCCCACTCACCGGCCGGTGCTTTGATGCGTATGTGCGTGCAGTCTATTGCACCCACTACCTCAGGGTATTCCGCTATTTGCTGGAAGAGATGCATATTGCTGGCCAATACCTCACGGGCATTGGGGAAATATACATGATCACCGACATGTGCTGACATGGCATCCAGGAACTGGTGCAGTACCCTGGAGGCTGATGCCTGTGATATCCCCATCATATTACCAGTTGGTCTCTGGAAGGTACCTGTTGCTAGTATTCTTAGGTCAACACATACCTTGGTTTCCACTGGGATGGGTTCCCTTCTGTTGGTTCTGTGTGTGAGGCGTGGCCTGCACAGCTTAACTATTTGCTGCAGGAGCTCTCTGTCCACTCTATAGCACTCTACTATCTCCAGCTCATGTAACCCATGGTAGGTGACCCTGGGCCTGTACACTCTTCTCCATCTCCTCACTGTGGGTTGTCTGGCACCATCTGCATTGTCACCACCCTCAGCAAGTCGCCTATGTCTCATTATGACAGCTATGGCAGCCCCTAGCATTTCTGCTCTGAAATCACCTTTTTCAGTTTTCACTTCTAATAGCTTACTCCTGTCTTGCAGTGTCTCTTGAGAGAAACATCCTGCACTGCTGTTTGCAGAGTTTTAAGTGCTGGGCTGGGCTACTATTCTGCCTGTGTAATTGCCTGCTTCTAATTGTTTTTACCTGCTAGCTCCAGCAGTATTCCCTGCTAGCTTCCTACTAATTCTGTTGCTTCCTTTTTCCTTTCTGTTTCCTCAGGGGGGAGCAGCGTGCATACCAGCAGAAACATGCTCACAGTGGCTTACACGCGCACATACATGCTTACACGGTTCAGGATCTGCCTATTCGGGTTAAAACGTGCGCACACCAGGGCAAACAGTGTTACAAATCTACCAACACGCTCCCACATGCTCAGCCCTACTCGTGCTTCATGGCGCACACGTGCGCATGCACGCCCAGCAAGAAACTTTGGTGTAAGTAACAGTGTACACCTTCCATTTCTTGACTTTCCCATGCTTATCTTGTGGCACTCCTCTTTCCATGATCTGTGTCTGTCATCTGTCATGTAACACTGACCTCCAATGAACTGCATTTCTTTCTACCATTCCCCCCCCCTGTGATGTCACCTATCTCCTACTCTATTCCTCCCCCTTATGTATCTCTTACACTACTCAGACTGTGCTCATTTGCTATGTGACTGTAGGATTCAGTATCCTAACCCTCATTTACATCAGATTGCCTACTAATGCTTATTTACATGTCTTAGACTCAGCTTCCCCCTTAGCAACCACTACACGGTGGCCATGTTGTTTTTGGTCTGCCGGTCCCTGCATTGTCATTCCATGTATTGCATAAAACCCACATTTGTGGGTTTATAACCTTCATTTTTATGTTTTATACAGTGCAGCCTGTTTGTGCGGAGCTGTGCTGCGTTTAAACATCGGCGATCGCCGAAAAAAAAAATATATATTTTTTTTATATTTGCATCGGGTTACCCTGCCAATGGCCACATATTTGGCCATTGGCATGCTGCCTGACACATATGCACCCTTTATTTGGAGCTGACATGGCTCCATTGTGATTTTTGCAGAAACGTACTCAGTTGTCAACTGAGTACATTTCTGCAGCTAAAATGGCTCTTACACGGGCTGCTTTCTGTTTCGTGGATCGCTACTCTACCTCATTTGCATGCCTTTCGGTTGCAAGTGAGGTATTTAGCATATCCACGCCCAGTCCGTGTAAGAGATGTTTTAGCTGGTCTCTTAGATGGAGTTTTGGGCTGTTCCTGGATCGCGAGGCTTGCATGGAGTGTTACACGTCTCTTACACTCCGTGCAAGCCTTCGTGAATCCTGCCCAATGTTTAATTAGATAACAAAATGGCACTGATACTTACTAATTTGGGGTCTAAAAACTGTTTTTTTATCTCTCCATTAATTGCAGAATTGCAGTGACTTAAGTCACATACCCTTTTATGTGTTAGAAACACTGGTTTACATTACCTGAAATTATGTGGGTCAAAATCAGTCTCAATGTATTCCATCAATTTAAAAAAAAATCATTGGTAGTTGTGGCACCCCACCACTGGCCCAGTAATCAAGCAGCCTTAGTCCTCACCACTGGCAACAGCAGGGGACATACACACTGAGAGGATGACTAGTACACACACAGTAAAGTGCAATTTCCCTTAAGGGCACACAGAGATCACAATCAGTCTGGGGATGGTTTCTCGCTCTTTCTCCAAATCCCCAGTAAGACTCCCCACTGGCACAGCTATAGAGTTGATATCTCAGCTAAGTGGCCAAGCTAAAACCTCCAGCACCCTCTATGTCCAACCAGTGCTCCATGTCTCTGCCCAAGTAGCTGACACACACACACACACACACACACACACACACACACACACACACACACACACACACACACACACACACACACTCTTTGAGATTTGATTTATACATAAACACACACACACACACACACACACACACACACACACACACACACACACACACACACACACCTGGGAAAGGCTGCCACAGGTTCACTAGCTATGCCCCCCTTTTCCCAGACTATAAGGTAGTTATTACTGTCACCAGCAAACTCTTTATCAGCTACTTTAAGCCCTTTAGCAAAGGGTATCCAATCTTACTATGTAATGTTACTATTAATCCAAATGGTAGTCTGACCAAGAGCAAGGCTATTAGGAGTAGCCCACACAGTGTCACCAAATAAATATGCAAGTACTCCCAGAACTTAAATATGTCACACAGATGTCAGCCACAATGAAAGGTTTAAATATATTTACTAATAAATAAATAATAAGAATAAGAAATTACTCAGTAAATAATCACAGTTACATCAGAGTTCAAAATCACAGGAAATACTTAAAACAGATAGACAGTCTCAAATAAATAAATAAAGCATCTAAGCTATACTTCCCTATATTCCTGTCTGTAGCTAATAGAAATTAATGTACCCTAGTTAACTTACTTACAGAACCAGGCAAGACAGATGTAGGGAGTGGGTCTTCCAGCTGATGCTGTCAGGTCAAAGACAAAATACAAAATGCACTACCTCTCTCAGGGAGTTCTTAAATTAATATATCAAATACTACTGCTGGGTTAGCTTGTAGGATGACATCACTTCTTGTCATCTGACTTTAGTTCCCAAGCTAAACTCCCATTGCTAGAAGCTGCCAGCCTTTAGCACCTACCTGTGAAAACACATAGCCCTTAGATCTTTGCAGCTGCTGTAAGACATAAAATAATAAAACACTTACAAGACAATGCAGAAGGCTTCCTAGTTTTAGACATTCTGTCTCCTTGCTGCATTGAAACCATCTTTTATGGCACAGTTGTAAAATAATTTAATTTCAACTATTTTTTCAGAAGTTTTGCAAGTTAACCTTCTATGTGCCAGTTCCAAGTGTTAAAATATATACATATACACAGTTACAATAGTTTATATACATTTCTATTATTTTCCAGTAGGGCACACTGTGGATACATCTTTAAGCTCAGCACTGTACAAACCCTTTTCACACATACTTCTGTATCAGCAGTTTGATATACACATAACATACAGTTCTAATACATTTGTAACACAAACATATGAATCCTGTTGATATTCATAAATGACATATGATTATTTACAAAATTCCAGCTAGCTGTGCTGGCAGTACCTCCTTTTGTCACAGTAGTAAATGGCATTCCTGAGATAATGATAGTTTGTTAAATATGTATGTAGAAAGACAGCATACTTTGTTACAAGGTATGCTTTAGTACACAGCAGTGGAAATTTATATTTATGAAAATAAATGTATTTCCTAACGCACAGCATGTTCACAATCTATTTAGGGGAGGAACTCATTTAAATGCCTGCATTGACTGAACTAACAATTTTATGTACAATAAAAATAATTGAAAATCAAATATTTTGTGACTTGCCTGTGTCATGCCTACTTTTAAATGCTGACTAGGGGCTGGATCTCAAATGACTTGGAGGTTGCACAGTAAAAAGTCTCTGCCATCCAGTCAGGCTACCCAGATTCCCGATTATAACTCCACCATCATACAGTATGTGAGAGGGTGTATGCCATATACCTCCCCTCTCAATGCCAAAGGATCAAATTCACTCTAGACCCAGTAAGGCATGAGTAATAATATTAAAAAAAAAACACTGTATTAAAAGAACCTCATTATACATTCCTTACATAGACTTGCTACTGTCAAGGCTGGCAAGTATCTGCCAAGTTTACCCAAAGCCATACATCATCACAGCTCCATCTGTATGTTAGCACTGGAACAAGTACAAGTCCCCAAAACTGTGTACTACTGCCATGTGACCAGCATGATGAGTATGACAATCCATGCGTGACAGGAATGACATCTGTCATACATCCATTTCTCATCATCCAAAAAATGGGAAAGGGATAACTGTGGGTCTTCTTTAGGACAGCATAGTGAGAAAGTATAGAAAAAGAGATAGATTTGAGTTATTCTCAATGTAAAATGAAGACGACTCACAAAGCATCATTTCAGTACATGCTAATATTCCTATGCTGCCCACCCCAATGTGACTTTTGTCATGTTGCAGTACAGCTTTACCTATACGTTGGACCTGATACTGCAGGCACTGCAGCCTCCCACAATGTACCACCTGTCTCATACAGGTGGACAGTATAGTCATGCAAATAAACATAGCATACCAGTAGATGTTTGAATAGATCACTGTTACAGTAATCTAAGCTATATGGGATTTGCTACCAGTGAACAGCCAGCCAGCATGCGAAGGTTTAGGGCACCTTCCATGTAACCCAGTCACTGTGCAGCTTGAGGACAGCAAGATAAATCAGTGGCATCAAAACTTCAGAGAGGTTAGAGCCCTGACAGCTCAATGTGTGCTACGGAAAAATGGTAGCACATATATTCACACCTTGGCAAAAAGTAAAAAACAAAAGAAGACAGATGGCAGGATGGTGTTGCTACTGTAACTGTGATCTATTCAGACATCTACTGTTATGGTCAGTTGACTTACATAACTGCACTATGTTCATCATAAAAATGCTGTTACAGTAGCATAAGCATATGGGACAAATGCCAAAAAAAGGAGTAGGAAGACAGTTGTGAATGCAGAAGCTCCTGAAGTGCTAGCAAGGCACCCAGGCAAAGAAATTAATGGCTAGTGCTCAACAAAGGTATGCATAGATCACCAAGTTGCTGCCTCTAGTAATTGCTAAGGTCCATCCGTTTCCAAACAGAAGGTGTAGTAGTAGATAGAGCCCTGATAGAGTTGGCCGTGACTTTGCCTGGAATTGTCTTGTTATGGGGAGAATAACAAAAAGCAACAGGATGGGACAACCAACTGTCCCTTAAATTTAATGTCATAGGCTATAAATATCAGCAACCCTGAAGGGTCTTGTCCTGTCAGTGTAGTATCCAAGTTGTCCAAGGATATCCAGAGTGTGTAAAATTTTCTTCTCCCTTATCTTCAGCTTCTGGGTGAAAACAAAGAGATGAATCATGTGGCTCAGTGTAAACTCTGAAAAAAACTTAATTCATAAAGAAAGAATTTGTGCAAAAAAAAAACTATTGTTATAGAAAAAAAGAGACAGTAATGACTCACCATAAAGCTTGTAACTCCAATATTTTACTTGCAGAAGTCAGAGGAAAAGAATAACTGTTTTCCAAGAACTTCAATCGATCGGCCAGCCTCATGAACACGTTTAAAAGGAAACAGTACAAGACATTTCCAGTATGAAATTAAGATCCCAAGAAAGACAGATATTTTGTAAAAGGATGGAGATGGATATGTAAATCACTTTCAAAAACGGTTTCAGTTCAGATAGGGTAGAAAGAGGGCGGGGATTTAAGGGCAGACAAGCAGAGATTATCTAGACATAGATTTTGAAAAAAGGAGCAATAGAAGCCAGACAATAATAACTTACACAAACACTACAGAACCAAAGAGTCTGGGCCTCAAAGAGGTCCTAGTTCTTGGTTTAGCACCAACTAGAAAATATTTTTTGCTTACCCATATATCAGTTCCAAATAGCAGGTTGCTTTGCTTCTTTTGATGCACATCCTCAGGAAAAAGGTGCATTAAAAGTATTAGAATCTGATCATCCTGGCAATCACTTGAAGAAATGGAAGGTAGGGGTGTATCAAATAACCCTGTCCTGTGTGAGTAAAATGCATTCTGTGAGGAAGCTTATGGTAATTTCCCTTGGCAAATTAAAGAAGGGAGAATCACTGTTACCTGTGTCAAAGGGGAGTCATCATAACTATCTTTGGGGAGTTCTGTATGTTTAGAAGAACTCTGGTTATCAGTGGAAATTGTGGGAACCCTTTAGGCACATTCGCATTCATGGGAATAAGAAGAAAGCTATCATCCAGACCTGTATACAAGGAATTCTAAAGCAGAATTCTTTGATTGTTGTGCTCAGAGGCAAACAGATCTACTTGAGGAGTTTTCCACAGATGGAAAAATTCTTGGAAGACACTTTGTCCTAATCTATTCATTTTGTCTGCAATAATAGTATCTTCTGACCGAATGTAGGCAGTTAAGAGGAACGGAATGTGCCACTTATCTGACGAAAGGTGTAAAAGCATATACAGTAGATATAAAAAGTTTATACACCCCTGTTAAAATGCCAGGTTTTTGTGATATAAAAAAATGAGACCACAATAAATCATTTCAACACTTTTACCACATTTAGTGTGTCCTATAAACTGTACAATTCAATAGAAAAAAAAAAACAAATCTGTTATGGGAAAAAAATCCAAAAAATAAAAAATGTAAAATAAGCTGGTTGCAGACGTGTGCACGCCCTTAAACTAATATTTTGTTGAAGCACCTTTTGATTTAATTACAGCATTCAGTCTTCTTAGGGACACATCTGCCAACAATTAAAAAGACTCTGATTAACCCCAAATAAAGTTCAGCTGTCCTACTAGAATTTTCTTGACATTTCCTCAGTTGCCTGATACAGCAAAAACCATGGTTCACAGAGATCTTACAAAGCATCAAAAGAATTTCATTGTTGAAAGGTAGCAGTCAGGAGAAGGGTACAAAAAAATTTCCACAGCATTGGATGAACCATGGAACACAGTGAAGACATCAAAAAATTGGAGAAAATATGGGACAACAGTGACGTTGCAAAGAACTGGATGTCCCTCCAAAATTGATGAAAAGACAAGGCAAAAACTGGTCTGAGAGGGTGCCAAGAGACCTACAGCAACACTGAAGGAGCTGCAGGAATTTCTGGCAAGTACTGGTTGTGGACTACATGTGACAACAATCTCCTGTATTCTCCATATGTCTGGGCTATGGGGTAGGGTTGCAAGACAGTAGCCTTCTCTTACACAGAAGAACATCCAGGCCAGGTTAACATTTACATAACAATACAGGAAGTCTTCCAAAAGCATGTGGGAAAATGTGTTATGGTCTGATGCAGCAATTGCCTCATGTACACAGACAACCCTCTCCTCCTACCACCCAACACTGCAACCTGTGAGAGATGCACTTATATATTCAAACTGGAAGCAAAGCTCTCTTCACCCAAGACTAGACTAGACAGTCAAGAGGAGAAGGTAAACACTTGCACCACACCACACTCATCACATAGTCCCTCAAAACCTATGCCACCAAAACAAACACATAGCAACACAAAACACACACCTACATTCACAGAGGCTCTCAATAAAAATCTGCTTAAGCAACAGAGACCTCCAAAGCAGAAACGCATGCAACCTCCATCCTTCAACACAACCCAAATGACACATAGCCCACAAACTCAGTGTGCCACTCAACCACAGCCCATACGGCATAACAACGTACCCAACACTCTAGTCATAGGTGACTCTATAGTCAGGCACACTGATGTTCCACTCACCAGGCTAAACAATGAGAAAGTTACTGTCAGCTGCCTGTCGGGTGCCAGGATCCGCCACATAACGCACGCACTCAGGTCACTCCACAACAAGTACAAATATGACTCTGTCATTGTCCAGGTTGGTGTGAATGACCTGAGATGTACCTCCCTGGACTGCATGAAAAGAGACATGGAGGAGCTCTCTAATCTTGTAGCCCAGGCAGGTATGACCCTAGCCCTGAGTAGCATCTTGCCATCACCCATAATGATATCACAGTACAAGGACAAAATGATTGACTTCAACAATTGGCTAAGCTTCTGGTGTCATTCTAAGGGGATCCAGTATCTGTCTGCCTGGGATGACATGATCGGCAGACCACAATGCTTTGCCAGAGATGGCCTGCACCTGTTACCCTTGGGAATCCGGATACTGGCTAAGGCTCTTGCCACCCCTATAGTGCCTTTTTTAGGCAAGGTTCAAATGACAAATTCACCACCATAACAGGTACAAGCAAGCAAAATCTGAGGGTAATGCTACTCGGTGCTAGAAGTCTAAACCACAAAATGCATTCACTCAAGGCACTCCTTAAAATGGAAAACATCGACATCTGTGCAGTGACAGAGAACTGGTTCAAGGCTCCATAGAGCACCCCTGCATTACTAGGCTATAATTCATACGACACCTTTCTGCTACCTAACCTGGATTGAAACACTAAAGGTGGAGGCATGTCCATATTCATTAAGTATATTCCACACCTCCAGGCTAGCTGCTCAGCATAATGCATCTGAGATTATCCAAGTGCAACTAACTCTGGGCAAGCCCGCAATCCAAATTGTAACTTTCTACAGATCTTTCACCATGCCCCAAGATTCCCACTCCTCATTTCTTGACACACTAGAAAATATTAAGGTACAACCCAACACCCTAATAATGGGTGATTTCAACTACCCCACCATTAACTGGGAAAACTACTCATGATCCAACTCTTTTGCTCAACGTTTTCTGGAATTCATAAATTCCAACACGTTGGATCAAATTATCCACACCCCCACCAAGGGCAGCAATATCCTAGATCTGGTCATTACCAACATGGGCGACCGGTGTTCCACACCAGAGGTCAATTCCTCATTGGTCAGATCCGACCACAAGCTAATCAGCCTAGACATCCACATCCTGCCCCCACCCCCCCATTAGAGAAACCACCATAAAAAATTTCTCCAAAGCCAACTTCACACTTCTTAAGACAGAAGTGGCAAACTTCACCTCACCCATGCAGACAGACAATAGAGGTATGACTGCTGAATCCTACACAAATGCACTTTATAAGCACTTACAGGAGTGCCTGGATTGTGCTATCCCTAACAGAACCAAGATGCTATCCTCCAAAAAAGGAAGCCAATCTGGTGGTCCCCTGCCATAAACAAACTCTACAACAGAATAAAGAAACTGTTGCAAAAAAGAGTAAAATCCCATGACTGGAAGAACTCCCTGGTCAGCCTCCGTAAGAAGCTGAGATCCCTCATAAAATCCTCCAAAGCTAATTATGAAAACAAAATCACCACTGATTCTAAAGACAAGCACAAAGCATTCTATAACTATGTCAAGAATCTCAATGGCAACACTCAGATCTGCTCTGAGTTACAGCACAATGGCACTAAATATACAGAACCAACTGATGTTGCCAACATCCTGGCAGACATGTTCAGTGCTAACTTTACCCCCCCTCACCCCCTAAAGGGCCCATCTCTACACCAGAAGAATGCAAAGTTCCTGTAATCACGGCTGCACAGGTAAAAACCACACTCTCCAAAGCCAAGAACACAGCATCCATGGGACCTGACAACATCCAAGGATGGTTTCTACATGAACTACAGAATGAACTGGCACCCCACCTAAGCACCATGTTCAATCATAGCCTCACCTCAGGCTTTGTGCCCACTGAATGGTGCGCAGTGACAGTTATCCCAATCCACAAAGGGGGAGCCACCATGGACCCCGGGAACTACCACACCATTAGCCTAACGAGCCTGGTCTGCAAGGCCATGGAACGTATCGTCATAAAACTTATAAACAAAGACTTTGGTAATCTCCAAACTTTGGACCCCACCCAGTTCGGGTTTGTAAAAGGCAGATCATGTCTCCTAAACCTGATTGACTTCTTTGAAGCAGTCATCAAAGCCATAGGTGAGGGTAAGGTGGTTCACACAGCCTATCTAGAACTCGCCAAGGCTTTTGACACCATCCCCCACTCCCTATGTCACAAGATGAGTTGCCAACTGGCTCACTGACAGAACCCACACTGTGAAAGTAGCAGACTCCAAATCCGACTTCAGACCAGTGACAAGTGGAGTACCACAGGGTTCAGTCCTGGGTCCTCTCCTGTTTGGTATCTACTTTTCTGAAGTACAAGCTAACACAGAAGGTCTTTGACTAATGAAGTTTGCAGATGACTGCAAACTAGGAGCCATAATTGAACTCCTAACAATGTGGATATCCTACAAAAGGGCCTCAATGAGATAGATGTGTGGTGTCAAACCCATGGCCTCAAGCTCAATGCCAAAAAGTGCACTGAGATCCTTTTGATTAAAAACTCTGTTCTGATGAGCTACCACATAGGTGGTAGTCTACCTAACACCAAAAGTGTGATAAGAGACCTTGGGGCACAGGTGGACAGTAGTCTCTCCTTTGATAATCACATTACCACAGTAGTCAGAAAATCCTTCGATGTGGCACACATCATCACAAAAGGTTTTTCATCCAGGAAAAAAGAGGTAATTGTTCCCCTCTACTCTTCACTCATTAGACCCATTATAGTGTACAATGCCCCTTTTCATATGTACCTCACAAGACATCTACAACAACTGGAAAGGCCGCAGAAATACCTCACAAAGAGGATTACCGGCCTCAAACAGATGCCCTACACAGACCGCCTCAAAAAAATCCAGATTTACTCCGTCACATATCGCCTACTCAGAGGTGATCTCTGCCTAACATACAAAGCTATGTCAAACCCAGAGCTGTTGGACATGCTCCATTTAAAGAAATCCGAATCCCTTCGAGCTACATGCTTTAGGGACCTAAACCTTGTCACCACAATAAACAGAACATGCTGGAGGGATAGATTCCTGTCCCAGAGACTTCCCATACTCTGGAACAAACTACCTATCTATATCAAAAAAGCTCCTCATTAGCACTCGTCAAGAAAAATCTTGATGATTGAATGGGAAATAAATGTAGAATATGAACAGCCAAAGCACGTGTTTAAGGGAATTGAGTACGTGACAGTTTGCATGTATTAAGATGTACTGTGTACTATGATCTTTGAATGAACTGTGAATAGTGGAAAAATACTAAGAAGCAGGTGCCTGCTTGAAGGTAGGAAAAGTGTATCCGATTTTCTTTCTCTGCCTAGAGATATAATGATGTGAACTGCTTTAAGCCTATGGGTAAATTACTGATTGGTTAATTGTCTTTTTAATGATCTAATTGGTTTATTTTATATTTTTGTACTGTCAGCAATATTAACAGTATATATGCTTGTGCATTTCTTTGTTCTGGGAGTCTCCCTGGTGCTATCCATGAGGCTCCCACACATGTGTACTGAGGTTAATAAATACCACTGAAAGAGAGAAAGAACTGTATTTGTCTTCATTTTAAGGTAAAGTGTAACTTAACATAAGAAATTCACCCCGGGGATCACCTCTGTGGCTCTGCTCGACAGGGGTACATGAAAATAATTTTCTTGGGTGGTGAAAACCAGGGTACCTTTTTGGCTAGGCTTGTATAGGCCCTAGGGCCAATATCCTAGTACCTACCTATGAACCTATTAACCTATGAGACCAACGTTGAACTTTTTGGCAAAAATTCCAAAAGGTACGTTTGGTGCAAAACCAACAGTTCATATCACCAAAAGAACACCATCCCCACGGTGAAGCATGGTGGTGGCATTATCATACTTTGGGGTTGCTTTTCTTCAGCTGGAACCGGAACTTTAGTCAAGATTGAGGGAATTATGAACAGTTCCAAATAGCAGTCACTTTTGGCCCAAAACCTTCAGGTGTCTGCTAGTAAGTTAAAGATGAACAGGAATTTCACTTTTCATAGGTTCATAGGTTGGTACTAGGCTATCAGCCCTAGGGCCTATACAAGCCTAGCCATAACAATTCCCTGGATATTTCTTCCCACAATATTTACTTCTCTGGACCCCTGTCTAGCAGGGTGACTGACATGATCCCCGGGGTGAATTTCCTATCTCCCATCCAATCATCATGGTTCCTTTTGAAGAGGGCCAAGGAGGCGCTCTGCTTGACATGTATGGGCAGTCTATTCCAGAGTATGGGGAGTCTCTGGGTCAGGAACTTATCCTTTCAGCATGTTTTGTTCATTGTGATGACAAGGTTTAGATCCCTGGAGCATGTGGCTCTGAGGGATTGTGATTTCTTTAAGTGAAGCATGTCCAACAGCTCAGGGTTTGACATGGCCTTGTATGTTAAACAGAGATCGCCTCTGAGTAGACGATATGCCACAGAGTATAGCTGGAGTTTTTTTAGATGGTCAACATATGGCATCTGCTTTAGGCTTGTTATTCTTTTAGTGAGGTATTTCTGTGGCCTTTCCAGCTGTTGCAGATGTCTTGTGAGGTACATACCAAATGGGGCATTATACTCTATAATGGATCTAATGAGGGATGAGTACAGTGGGACAATGACCTCCTTTTTTCTGGATGAAAAGCCCTTAGTGATGAGGTGTGCCACATAAAAGGATTTTCTGACTGTTGTGGCAATGTGGTTATCGAAAGTGAGACCACTGTCCACCTGTGTCCCTAAGTCTCTCATCACACTTTCGATGTTTAGTGTACTGCCACCTATGTGGTAATTCATGGGTACATGTTTTTTTCCAAAGGGGATAACTATACATTTCTTGGCATTAAGCTTGAGCCCATTGCTCTGGCACCAGGCAACTGTTTTTGTAAGGCCCTTTTGTAGAATGTCCACATCATTTGGGGATTCACTAATGGCTCCCAGTTTGCAGTCATCTGCGAACTTTGTTAGCCAGATTCCCTTAGTGTTGGCCTGTACTTCAGAGAAGTAGATGCTAAACAAGAGTGATCCCAGGACTGAACCCTGAGGTACTCCACTTGTCACTTGTCTGGAGCTGGATTTGGAGTCGGCTACTTTTACAGTCTGGGTTCTGTCAGTAAGCCAGTTGGCAACCCATCAATTGACGTAGGGATTTATGCCCACCTTAGTATGTTTATCTATGATTCCAGAGTGGGGGATGGTGTTGAAGGCCTTGGTGAGATCCAGATAGGCTGTGTGGACTGCCTCACCCTCGTCCACAGCTCTGGAGTCTGATTCAAAGAAGTCAATCAGATTCAGGAGACAAGATCCGCCCTTCACAAACTCAAACTGGGTGGGGTCCAGTGTTTGAAGGTTACCAATGTCTTTGTTTATAAGTTCCATGATAATGCTTTCCATGCCCTTGCAGATCAGGCTTGTTAGACTGATGGGACGGTAGTTCCCGGGATCCAAGGCGAATCCCCCCTTATGGAGTGGGATAACTGTAGCTGTGCGCCACTCAGTGGGCATGAAGCCTGAGGTGAGACTATGATTAAACATGACACTTAGGTGAGGTGCCAGTTCATTTTGTAGTTCATGTAGTACACAGCCTGGGAAGTCAGCTGGTCCCATGGATGCTGTATTCTTAGCTTTGGAGAATGCGGTTTCTACCTGTGTTGCCATGATTACCGGAATTTTGCAATCTTTTCGTATTGAGATGGGCCCTTTAGGAGGTAAGAGGGGGATGAAGTTGGCACTAAATTGATCTGCCAGGATACTGGCAGTATCCTTGGGATCAGTATATTTAATGCATTCTGTTGTAGCTCAGAGTAGATTTGAGCATTGCCATTTAGATTCTTGACATAACTATAGAATGCCTTGTGGTTGTCTTTGGAATATTTGGCAATTTTATTTTCGTAACTAGCTTTTGAGGATTTTATGAGGGATCTCAGCTTCTTACTGAGGCTGGTGAGAGAGTGTTTTACATCCTGGGATTTTCCTCTTTTCTGCAACAGTTTCTTCCTTCTGTTGTATAGTTTGTTTATAGCAGGGGACCACTAGATTGGCTTCCTTTTTTTGGAGAAGAGCATCTTGGTTCTATTTGGAATGGCATGAATCATGCGCGTGCCTTAGTGTAGGATTCAGCAGTCGAACTTTCAGATCCCGTCTGCATGGGTGTCATGAAGTTTGTCATTTCTGACTTCAGTAGCATGAAGTTGGCTTTGGAGAAGTTTTTTAAGGAGGTTTCCTTACTAGGGGGGTGGGGGTGGGATGTGGATGCCAAGGGTGATTTGCTTATGGTCAGACCTGACCAATGTGGGGGTGACCACTGGTGTGGAGCATAGGTCTAGGATATTGGAGCCCCTGGTGTGACAATGGATTAGTTGATCCAGGTCATTGGAATTTATGAATTCCAAGAACCGTTGGGAAAAGGAGTTGGTACCCGTGTAGTTTTCCCAGTTAATGGCAGGGAGGTTGAAATCAGACAATAAATTAACTGAAATCTGTATAAGCGAACCAGGACACGTTAGCAATAAGATTCAGCAAACCAAAACACATTTATTGTAACATTTTAGCGCTTTCATCTCAAAAATGAGACTTCATCAGAAACAGAACAATTCAACTAATCACGTTTAAATACTGAATAAAACCATGACATCACTAATCAAACTGCTGCATTTTTGAGATGAAAGCGCTAAAATGTTGCAATAAATGTGTTTTGGTTCGCTTAATCTTATTGCTAACGTGTCCTGGTTCGCTTATACAGATTTCGGTTAATTTATTGTTTGGTCTATTGTTTTGTTATAGTTTGCTATTATTGGTTTTAGGGTAGTTGAAATCACACAGTATTAGGGTGTTTGGTTGTATCTTAATATTTTCCAGTATGTTTAGAAAGGTGTAGTGAGAATCTTGGGGCATAGTGGGGGATCTGTAGCAAGCTACAATTTGGATTGCAGTCTTACCTAGTGTTAGTTGCACCTGGAGAATTTCAGATGTATTGTGTTGGGCAACTAGCCTGGAGGTGTGAATATCCTTGGTGTATATGGACACTCCTCCACCTTTAGTGTTTTGGTCTTGGTTTTGTGGCCGAAAAGTGTGGTAAGAGTTGTAGCCTGGTATTGCAGGGGTGCTCTCTGAAGCCTTGAACCAGGTCTCAGTTACTGCACAGATATCGATGTTCTCCATTTTTAGGAGTGCCTCGAGAGAGCGCATTTTGAGGTTTAGACTTCTAGCATTGAGTAGCATTACCTTTAGATTTTACATGCTTGTATCTGTTACGGTGGTGTTTTTTTCCTTTGAACCTTGCCTAAAAAAGGCACTATAGGGGTGGCAAGATCTTTAGGCAGTAACCTGAATCCCAGGGGTGACAGGTGCAGACCATCTCTGTCAAAGCATCGTGGTTTGTCGATCATGTCTTCCCAGGCAGACAGATACTGGATCCCCTTTGAATGACACCAGAAGCTTAGCCAATTGTTGAAGTCAATCATTTTGTCCTTATACTGTGGTATCATTCTGGGCGAAGACAAGATGCTACTCAGGGCTAGGGTCATTCACGCCAACATGGACAATGACAGAGTTGTATTTGTTCTTGTTGTGGAGTGACTGGAGTGCATGCGTTATGTGGTGGATCCTGGCACCCGATAGGCAGCTGACTGTAATTTTCTCCTTGTTCAGCCTGGTGAGTGGGACATCAGTGTGCCTGACTATCGAGTCACCTATGACTAAAGTGTTGGGTACATTGTCTTGCCTTAGGGGCTGTTGTTGGGTGGCACACTGGTGTTGTGAGCTATGTGACTGGTGTTTGTTTGTGTTTCAGCTTTGGAGATCCTTGTTGCTTGGGCAGGTTAATGTTAAAGGCCTCTGCATATGTGGGTTTAGTGTTGCTATGTGTGGGTGTTGATGGTGTGGGTTTTGAAGGGCTATGAGTTGCTTGAGGTGTAGTGCAGGTGTAAACCTTCTCCTCTTGACTGTCTAGCACAATCTTGGCTATCTTCCAGTTTGGCTATGTAAGTGTATCTCTCGCAGGCTGTAGTGTTGGGTGGTAGGAGGAGAGAATTGTCTGTGTACATGAGGCAGTTGCCGCATTGCCACAGTATGCCCAGATTCACCAGGTGGACAGGAGAAATCACTGGAAGCTGACCCTTGGACATGCCTGTTTAGGTGCTTTTTTTGTAAAGTATAAGAGCTGTTTTCCCTTACCTTTGCAAGGTACTTTGCAATTATAGGCTGTTTAGTGCCTATGATTACTTTCTCCTTATTGACAAGGAAAGTTGAGTGCTTGTAACAGTTTCAGGCTTCCTAGTGCTTTCCAGCAGGTACTATAGCAAGTGCTAGTCACAGGGGTTCAGATTTTAGTGCTACTACTGAGAAACCAGCTAGTTCTAAGTGGAAATTTGAAGAGCAGACTTTCTGGCACCTGGAATAGTTTAACTGTAGCCTTGCAGTGCTGCACGATGTGAAAAATGTGCAAACACATGCGTTTTTAAGCCAGAAAGTTAAAAGGAATAGAAATCAGCCCAAAAAGGCTAATAAAATTACAATTTCAGAGCTGGAAACCACTCCTCTAGTGTTAGATAGGCAGTACAATGCTCACCACTCCCACTGGTAAGCAGTAGGACTTCCCTCTACCACAGCAAGGTCTGGATAGCTATGAACACAGAAAATAAAGTCCTGAGACAAGCAAAGCCTGGGATATGGAATGGCTAGGAAAGGTGGGAAACGAGCAAACAATAGTATTTTTTTTTGTTAAAACAGGCTAAACAATGCAATAATACAGTAAATAAACACAGGAAAGGCTAACAAACTTGAGTGTGTAGTCCTAAACAGTAAATGCAATTAAAACTCTACAAAATTAGCAATTTAAAACTTTTTAAATGAAGCAAGGTAAGTGCACAACTGGAAAACGATTTAAAAGGCAGTAATGCAGCAGAATAAGTAGCTAGTCTACGGGCGGCCACAGTGGTGCAGTGGTTAACATTGCTGCCTCACAGCAGGAGATTCTCCGGTTTGATTCTCGGCTGGGGTGCCTTCTGTGCAGAGTCTGCATGTCCTCCCTGTGGTCGTGTGCATTTTCTCCTGTTTCCTCCCACATCCCAAAGACATGCAGTAGGTGAATTGGACACTCTAAATTGGCCCTAGGTGTGAGTGTGTGTGTGCACATGTGTGTCTTCTGTGGAAGGTTGGGCGCCGGGCTGGCAACTCAACACTGTAAAACTCCACTGCCAATCATGAGCGGACAGATGATCCGCTGTGGCGACCCCTAACTGGGAAAAGCCGAAAGAAGAAGAAGTAGCTAGTCTACATATACTGAGAAGTCTATACATACAGAAAAGCAGCTAAAACACACAAACAATTCAGATGCAGTGCAACCTAGAGCACTTGAGTTGTAGCAATATTAAGGCAATTACAGTTATAATAAATGCTCTAAAATATACTCTATATTTCTAAAATGTTTGAGAAGCACAGACAGAACACAAGGAGATTCTGGCAATTTTTTTAAAGGGAAAAGGAGAAACAGAAGGCCTTCTCAGATGTTCTCTCTGTATTAGGTAGAATGAGCTAATGGCACAAGACTGGGAGGAGTGTCCCAGATCAAATTTACAGTAGGGGCGGCCAACTGCAAAGCCATCAAGTATAACAACAAGACATGACCCCAAGCATACATCCAAATCAATAAAAGAATGGCTTCACCAGAAGAAAATTAAAGTTTGGAATGGCCCAGCCAGAGCTCAGACCTAAAGCCAATAGAAAATTGACTTGAAGAGGGCTGTGCACAAGAGATGCCCTCGCAATCTGACAGATTTGGAGCACTTTTTCAAGGAAGAGTGGGCAAATATTGCCAAGTCAAGATGTGCCATGCTGATAGACGCCTACCCAAGAAGACTGAATGCTGTAATTAAATCACAAGGTGCTTAAACAAAGTATTAGTTTAAGGGTGTGCACACTTATGCAACCAGCTTATTGTACATTTTTTATTTTTTATATTTTCCCCCAACATATTTGTTTTTCAATTGAATTGTACATGTTATAGGTCACATTAAAGGTGGGAAAAGTTCTGAAATGATTTACTGTAGTCTCATTTTTTATATCGCAAAAACCTGGCATTTTAACAGGGGTGTGTAAACTTTTCATATCCACTGCAGATACATTCTTCTTCATGGAAATAAAAAGACATTCATCATTGAAGGCTGCCATACAAAGAGTTTTGAAGCAGAATTATTTAACTGGCTGTTGCGGTTGGAGACAAACAGATCCACTTGAAGAGTTCCCCACAGGTGGAAAAGTTCATGAAAGACCCCCTGCATACATCTTAAACTTATGAGGGACTATCCTGGTCCTGTTCAGCTTGTTTGCAATAATGCTATGCTCTGATTTAATGTAGATAACAAACAGAAACAAAATATGTGAGACATAAAACCTAGGCTATCATAGCTATTCTGCAAAGGATAGAACCTGGTTCCCAGTGTTTATTAATCTACCACATTACTGCGGTATTCTCTGTGATTATTAGGAGAGGGCCTGAAGTCCGAAGATGATTAACAGACTTGAAAGCATTCGTTAGATCCTTCCTTAAAAAAAAAAATAAAAATATTTATGTTGGTTAAATTTGTCCTGTTTCACAGGCCCTGGACATTCTCCTCCCTGGACACAGCTTCTCAAGCAAGGTATGATGACAGGTCCAAAGTGATTTGATGAACTATATGCATGAAGAAGAAAAGCTATTATGAGGGATGTGTTCAGAAATCATTGTAATATATTTTTAACAATTTGTGAAACTGACTGCAAAAATATGGTAGTCCTCTGAACCTAGAAAAATGTGAATGCCCTGCCTCCTGGAATGGCTGCTACAAAAGCCTTGGCATTTGTAAATATTATTGGAGGTGCTGACAATAAAAGGGCAATGCAAAAGCTGAAAAAGTGAATCAAAATCAGAAATGTGTTTGAAATGTTTAAGAAATGGGCAGGAAAGTTCTAGTACAGGTGTACATTTTGCCTCTTTCTTTGATAGCAAAAATATTGTAGAATAAAATCCTTTCCCTTTTAATATCTGAGAAAGCAGGTTCTAAAACCCTTTCCTAAGCATTTAATCCTGGATATCAAGGAATAGGAAGGTTCAAAATCAGTCTGAGGAGTAACAGATGGCTTCAACAGAGTCACCTATCAGTGTGTGATGCAAAGACAGGCTGGAATCAAGCCCACTCAGGAGATCTTTTCTTGCTGCTCAAGGATGAAATGATCAAGTTAATGCAATCCCGGTCAATGTCCGAGCTACCAGGTCAATGTCCGAGCTACAAAAGGTACCTACCAAGCTGATAGCAGAATGCTGAATCATCAGGCCTACCTTCTGACTGAAAAGTTAATCTTTTAATGATAATCACCAAACACACTGTACCCAAACCCTAGCAACTGGTTTTGGTAGAAAAATAAAACCTATTTAAAAAAATAACAATAATTTACAAGCGAATCCCCACAAGGAACCAGGACCATGTGTCAACAGTAAAAGGTGACTAACAACTGAATATAGGAGCCTGGAAAAGTCATTTTTAACTCCTCACCAACAAGTTCAATTTTGAGGTAAAATTATCTAGTGCCAGCCACTAAACACAGAAGTCCCAGCCCTTAATAACATGTTTTAGAAGAAAAGTAATTTTCCTCACAAATATTGCCAAATTAAAAGGAATCCCCACAGGCACCCAGAAGTGTCTGTCTATCAAACACAGTCCCCGGGATTCAATAAAGTAATTTCCCAATGTAGGAACAGTGTAGCCACTCCTGCACGGAATATGGCCACCGAGCGATCCAGTAAACTACTGTTTTGATGTGCATGAGCGTGCCTACACTATTCCTGCATGGACACCACTGCCTAATGCTAATTACCTCATTTGCTGGTGAAAACCATGCAAATGACGTGAATTAGCAATTCAGCAAGCAGGCAGGCATCCGTGCAAGAATAGTGTTAGTTGCAGAAATGTATTTGGCTACTAGCTATGGAGGCATGACAGCTCAAAAAAAAGCATGTGTTATACTCTTTAGGCATGCCAATGGCCAAATGTATGGCTATTGGCATGGAAAAGTGTTTCATTTTTGTAAAAATCAAAGTTTTCTTTTGGCTGATCTCGGTCATTTAAGAATAGGGCAGCAGAGCGTAAACAGGATCGTGCCAAAAATAAAATAAATATATGAAAATTCAATTTAAGGGAAATCTGCATTTTTCCATTATAGTCTATGGCATGCAGAACCAAAACAATATACCAGGGAACAGTGGCTGTCAAGTGGAAAGGCTCTGGGGTAGTGCAGCAAGTAGGAACTAAGGCAGTGGGGTATGCAAATGAGGGGAAATTTACTGAATCACAAGTCCCAAACTGCACCTATGCATGTAGGTGCTATAGCATGATTATGTAACTAGGAGGAGCAACAGACATGAAAAGGGGAGTGTGTCAGGCATATTGTAAGCACATTGGAGCCCTATGGCACACATATAAGCTTAGCTAAGCACAGCTAAGCAAGGGGATGTGTCTGAGGCTGTACTGACTTATTCCATCAAATGAAGATCATATTCGCGTCCAGGGAGGGTCATTTCTTCATGTTTACATTAGCTAAGTGGGTTTGCGTGGCACGCACCCAGTCTAAAACCAAAAAAAAAAAAAAAACCCGGAAATAGTAGGACTGTTTACATTCGGGCACAGGGTTTGTGCGGCAAGCCTCGGGGCTTAAAAGGGGAGGAAATGGGAAGGGAAAAAAGGAACAAAAAGGAAAATAGCAGAAAAAAGCAATCAAGAGCAAATTACATAGCTAGCATGTGGAATGCATCATAGTCAGCCATTCATACAGTCAGCATCTTCAGCACAACAGTATAAACTATGCAAACACCTTACAGTCTGTTTTTTCCCACAAACTCTGCACCATTGGTGTACACATGCGGGGGAATTTTAACTGGAAAAATGTTAGGGTCTGCCATTGCTGTGATCCATCAGTATGTGCTAGAGGCTGAAGGTGGAGAGGAGGATAATGCTGACAACCACCACAGACCAAGGAGGAAGAGAAGAGTGTTTAGACCCAGGTTAACTTACCAGGGGCTACATGATCTGGAGATAGTAGAGTGCTACAGGATGGACAGAGACATACTTCAACAAATCACCAAGCTGTGCTGGCCTCAACTCAGACCTAGAGCCAACAGAGGGGAACCCATCCCAGTGGATACCAAGGTATGTGTAGCCTTAAGAATTCAAGCTACAGGTACTTTCCAAAGACCTGCTGGGGACATCACGGGGGTCTCACAGGCATCTGCATCCAGGGTACTCCACCAGTTCCTGGATGCCATGTTACAACATGACAGTGAGCACATTTACTTCCCCAACACCCTTGAGGAGAGGACCAGCAATATCCATCTCTTCCACTGTGTAGCAAAATACCCGGAGGTACTGGGTGCCATGGACTGCACGCACATCCACATTAAAGCACCACCCAGTGAACAGCATAGGGTCTACATAAACCACAAGGGATTTCCCTCCATCAGTTTCCAGGTCATGTGCAATGCCTAGGGCATTATCATGAATGTGTGTGCTGGCAGCCTTGGAAACAATCACAACTCCCACATTTGGCATTTGTCACAGCTGTACCAGGCATTTGCCAGTGGAGCCGTCCTGGATGGCCATCTGGTGGGGGATGCTGGCTATGCAC
The DNA here is from genome assembly GCF_019279795.1 of Protopterus annectens. NCBI lineage: Eukaryota > Metazoa > Chordata > Ceratodontiformes > Protopteridae > Protopterus > Protopterus annectens. The sequence continues at coordinate 1,130,483,617 of NC_056733.1, forward strand.
TGGAGCCGTGGATGATGATACCCATCAAAAATGCAAACACACCCACACAAGAATGCCATAATGAGACACATGCGCAAACCAGGATCATTACAGAGTGTGTGTTTGGGATGCTCAAGTCATGGTTCCACTGCCTTGACATATCTGATGGACCTTTGCAGTACTCAACAGCCACATATGCACAAATGTTCATAGTATGTGCCATGCTACACAATATGATCCTGCGGAAACAGCTGCAGCAAGAACAGCATGGGAAAGGGCCACACAGCCCACCACCATTGTCAAGGTCCACACAGGCACAGAGAGACTCAAAGCAGGAGGCCCCTGAGCCTGCTCCTTTAGACAGACGGAAGCATGCCCAGTATGCTCAGGCCTTGGAAAAGAGGCAATGCATAGCACACACACTGACACTGTAGGGAGCCCAGGGAATGACACCTCTATCTGACTCGCACACACAGTAAAATGGATGACACACACATCACATTACCTGGAGTCTGTATGTCCTCCCCGTGGTCGAGTGGTGTTCGAATGATATGCGTGAATGGGCATGCCTTTGTTGAAGGTTGGGTATCGGGCTGGACCTCGGCACTGTAAAAATCTACTGCCAATCATTAGCGGACTGGAGTTTTGCTGTGGTGACCCCTAACCAGGAAAAGCCGAAAGAAAAACAACAACCATGTATAGGCAATGTACTGTGTGCATCCAACATAGGCGGCCCTCAAGCACCATCCTCACAACTGCTGCAGGCACAAGGTAAGTCAGTCTTCTTAACAATAAATGAATGGATTAGTATGTTTTGCTAACATGTCTATGGCAATTCTGCATGCATGCAAGGGAATGGGGTGACCTACTGGGATAGCAGCACACAACTGACAGCTATGTGGGACACCAGGAAATGTCTGTCCAAAACTGGCCTCCACACACTATGCAGTAGTACCCAAGGTGGAAAATCCCACTGCAGTATATGTGTGGGGACAACTAACTGGAGGGTCATAGGTCACAGGCATGGATGTCAGTGTAGGGGTCCCATGCTCACCCCTCATACCCACACAGCTTTTTGGTACTGTTGCCAATGGTTTTTCTGAATAATCCTTTTTTCTTGTGTTTGTTTTTAGATATAATGGACATGCCTACACAGTAGAATGCACTCTGTACCCACACCAATAACTGCCAACCACTGACAGCAAGATGTCTGGACAAGGGCAGAAATAAAAGTGGAACACAGGCACAATGATAGGCATGTGTTGTAAATATCGCCCTTAGATACTGAGAAAGTTGGTAGGGTGAGGGGTTTGCAGTAGCAGGAATTGTCTGAAGGTTATGTAGTCTGAAGCAGTATTTTCTGTCATTATTTTGTTTCATCACTCTTCAATTATATGTAACTAACTTGCCAGAAAAACACAAGTTTACATAGACAGGATGAAACCTCTAGCCACAAACTGCCAACAATGTAAGGTGAGAGGTATGCCCACACACAGATATGACATCTTAGGTTAGGAAGATACCACACAAGTAGGAGATCCCCAGCCAGTATATCACCAAGTTGCTGGACTGTTTACACAGCATGTCATCACTCAACTGGATGTAGCCACACCTCACAAATGGCCTTGTTGGGCAAGAATGTACATAGCTGCCCTCATAATATTGTCTTATGCATCATACAACTAGTATTCCTCTGATAAAGCACTGTGAAGATCTGAGGATGTCTGTCACTAGTTTATGACACAATACATTGCAGTGTCAGACTACAGATATGTCAGAAAATATCTGCTAAACAAACCTAGTACCCCAAGAAAAGTCCTGTGTACTCCTAAGAGGTATGGCTGTAGCCTACAAAATCCTGGACTGGAGTACACCTATCTCTGGAATGGAATCCCACTCTAACTATAGAAGGTCACACTGGGCATGCTCTTATACTTAGAAAATCACAGAACATGTTGTAACCAACATTGGAATATATGACTGTATTGTGTATATATGTCTGTGCATACAGACAACTATGTACACCTTAACTGTCACCCCCCCCCCCACACACACACACACACATATATATATATATATATATATATATATATATATATATATATATATATATATGTATATATATATATATATATATATATATAGGCAACAGATAACATATGTCAAGCATATGCACACACACAGATGTGGGGAAGTGAGAGATAGACAATGATAGAGAAAGAGAGAGAGAGAGAGAGAGAGAGAGAGACAGGGAGACACAGACAGAGTGAATCACACACAGAGATACCCTGAATGGCATACAGTGATGTCCTGCTGTGGACAGTGGCATACCACTTGTAAATGTGCCAGCATAAAAGGTGAGCCCCATTGTGTAATAGTACTGAGTTTGGTTTATAATATCACATCACCTGCGTGTGTGTGTGTGTGTGTGTGTGTGTGTGTGTGTGTGTATACGTGTGTGTGCGTGTGTGTGTGCGTGTGTGTGCGTGTGTGTGTGTGTGTGTGTGTGTGTGTGTGTGTGTGTGTGTGTGTGTGTGTGTGTGTGTGTGTGTGTGTGTGTCCATACATTTAAGTATTAGGACATTGTTCACACTAAGTACACTTCACATTGCCCTACTTCACAAGATCTGCTGCTGTCATTTACCTTAGAAGTTCCATTGGACACCTGTCACCCCTATAGGCTCTGTAGCATGTGCAATAACAGCATAACACTATAGTGCAAATAACTAGATAGGTAGGGGTTCAAATCTCAATACTGGCAACTGTGTGTGTGTGTGTATGTGTGTGTGTGTGTGTGTGCGTGTGTGTGTGTGTGTGTGTGTGTGTGTGTGTGTGTGTGTGTGCGCGTGTGTGTGTGTGTGTGTGTGTGTGTGTGTGTGTGTGTGTGTGTGTGTGTGTGTGTGTGTGTGTGTGTGTGTGTGTGTGTGTGTGTGTGTGCGCAAGAGTGAGGGAGTGTGTGTTTGTTTGTAGGTGAAACAGTTTTAGGCCATTCCCACCCACAACATTTCCCAGTGCCCCATTTTATCAGTCCTGCAGGTGTCATTCCCCTTATCAGCACCTTTGGCCAGTTGTCAGCCCAGTAATGCTAGAGTAAGAATCACTAGACAGGCAGGGGCTCTAATCTCAGATCTGGCAAATATGTGTGTGTGTGTGTGTGTGTGTGTGTGTGTGTGTGTGTGTGTGTGTGTGTGTGTGTGTGTGTGTGTGTGTAAAAGTGTGTGTGTATGTTTGTAAGAAGAAGTATTTTGATAAGTTTCCCAGCCCTGCTGATGTCATTCTCCTTATCAGCACCTTTGGCCAGTTGTCAGCCCAGTAGGTTCTGCAGCATGTGCAATAACTACATTAACACTACAGTACAAATCACTATATAGGCAGGGGTTCTAATCTCAGATCCAGCAAATGTGTGTATGGGTGTATATGTGTGCATATGTTTGTAAGAAGAACTATTTTGATAAGCTTCTCACCCAGTGCCCTACTTTACCAGTCCTGCTGAAGTAATTCCCCTTATCAGCACCTTTGGCTAGTTGCCAGCCCAATAAGCTCCGTAGTGTGTGCGATAACTGTGCAACACTATAGTACAAAGCATTAGATATGCAGGGGTTCTAATCTCAATACTGACAAGTAAGTGTGCGTGTGTTTGTGTGTGTGAGAATCATATCATGTGTGGGTTGTATCATTTTGAGTTGTGTACCACCATGTACACTTCCCATCACCTTACTTTACAAGGCTTGCTAATGTCATTCACCTTAGAAGTACCATGGGACAAGGTGAATTCAAATAAGCTCCATGGTGTGTCTGGTAAGTGTATAACACTATAGTAGAAATAACTAGATAGGTAAGGGTTCTAATCTCAATACTGGCATCTGTAATTATGTGTGTGTGTGTGTGTGTGTGTGTGTGTGTGTGTGTGTGTGTGTGTGTGTGTGTGTGTGTGTGTGTGTGTGTGTTTGGGTTGAGAATCATATCCTGTATAGGTTATACCATTTTAAGTTGTGTACCACCCTGTACATTTCCCATCACCCTACTTTACAAGGCCTGCTGATGACATTCAGCTTAGAAGTACTTTGGGATAAGGTGAATTCATATAAGCTCTGTGGTGTGTCTGATAACCACATAACACTGTAGTAGGAATAAGTAGATAAGTAGGGATTCCAATCTCAATTCTGGCAACTGTGTGTACTTGGGTGAGAATCATATCCTGTGTGGGTCATACCATTCTGATGTGTGTACCATCCATGCCTGTTTACCACCGCCCAATGGCATTACTTTATATAGCGTGTTAGTGGCATCTGCCTCACATGCAGCATGTTAAACCATTGTACAGGCCGTTCCAGTCATCTGTACATATGTCTACGGAATATCTGGATGTTTGCAACCCATAGATGGTCTGTGTCCCCTAACAATGTCCATGTATGTGATATTGTTGCCAGATAGGTCACAGTGTACTGACACACATGCCAGCATCAGATATCATACCTGACTGAAACATCATGCTAATACAATGTATGTTACCCTATCACTAGTCCAGGCATGAAGGAGCAATAGATGACTCCAGTTACTATTTCTGGTGGGTTATCTCACCATCCATGAAGGCATTCACAAAATTACTTGTTGTAAGAGGTAGTGGGTTATGTCCCACACATATAATCTATGTGGGGCATCTCATGTGTATGTAGCACTATAGTACATTAAAGTGGATAAGTAGGTTTATGAATCTGTCCATTGCCAACTGTGTTTGTGTTACTGTATGCACATCCCCTGTGTCAGTCTTTACTCTGTGTATGCAAAGGATATACCATTTTGTCTTCCTGTTCCACCCTGTGAACTCTGGAATACATACCAAAAACCTGTCATACATAGTACCATGCATGCGCTCAACAAGTACACCAGGTTTGAGTGTATGGAAAGAAATGGCAGGGGCAACAGGTGCTGACATGTGAATCTGTTGCTGTCAATCTAATGTCTGGTGTTGCATTCACTATGTGCCTGTGCATCCACAACAGTCCAAAACATGCATCTGGTGACACCTACTGTGGCACTGGCAACAGCAGCTTGATGAGAAGCAGTCCTCCTGTGAGCATCCCTGTCCATCCTCCTGTGTGGGACCTTGCCTGCACTCTGGCTATGGACAGTGTCTACACTCACACCTGCTATAGTCACCACACTAGCCTGTTCCATGCCACTACCTCCCAACTGTCCTTCATCTGTGGCTGCTGGGGATGGGGCATGTGTGGGCATTGTGACTGTGTGCAGTGACATTGTGGATAACTGTGGGATGCCAACTGATGGCACAGATTCAGCCCCTGACAACACCACCTGTGCCTGAATATGACCATCATCATTGCCAGAGTCTGCAGAGACACTGACATCAGATACTGAGTGGGAGGGACCGCAAACACCATGACCACCTGTGGGGGAAAGACAACATATGTAAATCAATGCCTGCACTATACCGTTTGCTGCTGCACACACACACACACACACACACACACACACACACACACACACACACACACACACACACACACACACATGCGCACACGCACACACACACACACACACACACACACACACACACACACACACACACACACATGCATGCACACAGGTGAGGTGGCAGACAGGCATTACACAGACCTCACAATAGCCAACTAGTGACATTCACAACACAGTCAGACCACTACATACACATGCTGGACAGGCCCTCAACATCATGCAGTGCAGCTCTTTCCACTTCCTGTTACAACTGTGATATATGAGTAGTGTTAGTAGGTGATGGGCCTTCAAGTAGCACACAATGCACTCATGTACACATAATGCTGTTCACCTGTATAGCACAGTGGCAACTTCTACATTACATACTTCTCAACTGTGCAGAGTGTCGCTGAATGTCTACATGTGTGGCTCATATTTCTGGTCTGTTCGTCATAAATCTTGTATTTGTCTGGCACATTACTGGGGTGATATGAGGACTGGTGTCACTATTTAATGACATATGTTGAGTCTCACATTTCAAAACCTGGAGTACATGTATGTTACAACAGAACTGGTTACACTAACAACCTTCTAAGCTTACAGTGGATATTATAAGTGTAGACACTCCTGTTAACATGCCAGGTTTATCTGCTATATAACATGAGACCACAGAAATCATTTGATAACATCCCTCACCTTTAATGTGACCTATAACCTGTGCAATCCAATTGAAGAACAAACACATCGGTTAGGGGTAACATGTAGAAGTTGAAATATGTACAATAGGCTGGTTGCATGACTGTGCACACCCTTAAACTAATACTTAGTTAAAGCACCTTTTGATTTCATAACAGCAATCAGTCCTCTTTGGAAAGTGTGTATCAGCATGGCCCATATCAACTTAACAATATTTATACACTCTCCCTTGCAGAAGACCTCCTACTCTGTCAGATTGCGAGGGCATCACTTCTGCATAGGCCTCTTCAGGGCACCCCACAGATTCTCTATTGGATGTGTGTGTAGACTGTGGCTGAGCCATTCCAAAACATTGATTGACTTTTGGTGAAGACATTCCTTTATGGATTTTGATGTATGATATGGGTCATTGTTGTGTGGAAAGGTGTCATTTCTCTCCATCCACAGCTTTCTAGCAGACACATGATGATTTTTGTGCTCCTAATCCACTCCACCTTGGCTACAGGCCCACTTCCAGCTTAGGTACAGCAACCTCAAAGCAGGACACTGCCATCACCATGCTTCACTATGGGGATGGTGTTCTGTGGTGATGCAGTGTTGTTCTTGTGCCAAACAAACCTTCTTGTATTGTGGCCAAAAAGTGTAACCTTGGTCTCATTCCACCATAACACATTTTCCCACATGTTATTGGGGGACCTGATGTATTTTTCCTGAGAAATTCACCAGACCTGAATGTTGTTCTGTGTGTGAGAAGGCTTCCATCTTCCAAACCTACCCCATAGGCCAAATATGTGGAGAATACAGGAGATTGTTGTTACATGTAGTACTCAAACGGTACTTGCCAGTGATTCCTGCAATGCCTGTAGAGTTGCTGTAGGTCTCACGGCAGCCTCCCTGACCAGTTTGGGTCTTGTTTTTTCCACACATTTGGAGGTATGTCGAGTTCCTTGCAATGTCACTGTTGCCCCATATTTCCACCACCATTTGATGACTGTCTTCACTGTGTTCCATGGTATATGCAATGTTGTGGAAATGTGTATGTACCCTTCTCTAGGCTGGTACCTTTCACAAATGAGATCCTTTGCTGCTTTGTAAGCTGTATGCAAACCATGGCTGTTGCTGTAGCAGGCAACTGAGTAAATGTTAGGATAATCCTGTTAGGACAGCTGACTGTTATTTGCTGTTAATCAAAGAGTCTCTGTAATTGATGACAGGTGTGTACCCAAGAAGACGGAATGTTGTATTAATATCTACAGCTGCTTCAACACAGTATTAGCTTCAGCCTGTGCACACATATACATCTAGCTTCTTGTAAATTTTCTATGTGTCATAATTGTTCCCCTAACAGATTTGTTTGTTTTACAATTTAATTGTACAGGTTATAGGTCACATGACAGGTTGGAAGTGTTTGGAAATGTGTTATTGTGCTCTTATTTTTGTATTTCATAAATACTTGGCATTCTAACAGGTGTGTGTACACCATTTATATGCACTGTATAACACTAATTTATAAAATATGTCCCTAGTTCTGGGCCTTCGTCCCCCCATTTTGTCAGTCTTTGTCCAGATTTCTTGCAATGACAGGTTGTGTGGTATGCTACATATATGTGACATCTCCTGCAAATAGGTCCATGTGATAACCAATGTGATGCAATGCAGTTAATCCCAACACAAGTGAATGTTTAGATATTGCAAAATAGCTGAGAGTAACAGCTATGTGCATGGTCACATGCATGACCATAACATGCTTGGTGTACTGGTGAGCCACAACAGGAGAATCCCATACTTACTGACTTCAGGCTGCTGTCCCACATGCAGACCAGATGTATCTATGTAGTTGTGGGGGAGAGGTATAGTCAGCAGACTCACATTTGGCATTGGTACAAGATGGATGCTACATGTCTGCACAGGTACAGTACAAGCTATGATAGTACACAATTTGCTGTCCCTCACCATAGATGTGCACTTGTGTGCATTACTAAACCCCACCCACAAATGCAGTTTGAACTGACATATGCATCTAGATACTCTATTAAAGACAGTATGACTGCTACATGAATAAATTGATGTGCACTGTGGCCTTACCTAGATGTTTCTCGCCTGTTGCCTGGGTGCCACCCACTTCCACAATTGGTATTTCATGTGTTGTGTGTTGTGTGGGGGCTGCCCCAAGGCTGGCAAGAGCTCTTCTGTTGCCATAAGTGGGGCCTGTGTGGCTGGACCCCCACCCATAGCAGTATTGTCCCTGGCCATGGCAGCAGCCTTTTGCCAGGCACGGTGTATCAAGTCAGTTGCCCAATGCCTGACCTGATTGTATGTGCAGCCATGGTGGCCCAAGCTGCTAACTCTGTGGTCAAGGTCGTCCCACGCGGCATTCCGCTCTCACAGATTTCGTCAGATCCATCTAATCAGCACAGCATGGTGCTGTATTATTGCTTCCATAATAGCTGCAGTCTCCAATGTAGTGTATGCCGGCTGACACAGCATGCCACCTGGAAGACATAAACAGGGAAACACATCACAGGACCTCAGACATTGCCCAGAGTTATTTACAGCACCAGGACATCAATATTATCTATCATTACCCACTACTTACAGCCACATCATACCCCTGTCATCTATCAGCACAGTATGAACCTGCATTGCACTCCTGATCCTGATATGTCATGTTCCCCCCACTGAGGGCCAGTACATTGCATAAACCACCATTCACTATTCACGTTTGTGTAGAGGGATGACAGTGGCCATCTTCCTTGCAGATGGGATGTCAATGGTGCTCCGGCTTTGCTTGCATACAGTGTGTAATGCAGCTGGAAGCATATGCCTGAGTTCATGTAGGATGCAGACAGGAATGTTATCAGGTCCCATGGAGACCTGCTTTTGTTGACTTTGATTTGGCAGTATGCACCTGTTCCCTGATGATGAGGGGAGGGGTGCAGGTGCTGTGCATATCCACCAACATTGATAGTGAGCCGGGGGGGTGTTTGCCCTAAACCTGTCTGCAGCAGGTTGGCTATAGCTATGGTGTGTGTGTATGCGGTGTGACTGACCACCATTACAGGGTGGGTTAAGTTGTTGCCTCTGAGATTGCAGACATATGTGAAGATGGCCTTGTGATTGCCCTTGGTAGAGGTGTCCAATTTGTACTCATAGTTAGCTTTACAGTAATCCACCTGTAACCTTATATGCTCGGTCAGACAAAGGTTGACTCACTGCAAAGTTGGTGCCTACTCCTACTCTGACCTGTACAGCTGACATAGTGACCAATTATGTGGTTGTGTGTTGCTGCTGTCCAGCAAAGGGGATTATTCTACTTTGGTGGAGACAGATTTTACAGGTAAGGTATTGCTGAGTCCATACAGCTATGTTGGTGGTCATATGGCTGTTTGTAGTAGGCATGGACACAAGGTCATAACACAGTTGGACACCTCTGAAATTTCAACCTGATAATCATGCTTATTCTAGTACCCATGTCTGTGTCAGGGAAATGCAACAACCAGTAGCTGTAGAAATCTAACTCTGTTGGATGCACAGAAACTGAGATCACACACATGAACAACATGCACAGCTTATTTACCTGACATTTTGCATCCCATGTCTGTTATTATGAGGAGGCCAAGTACACCTACTCATACATAGATGTGCACAGGTAGTACCTGATATACATTTCTGTTCTATGTCAGTATGGCACACTGTAGTTACACTCTTGCTTCTCAGCAAGTCCTGTCAACCTGTTAGAGCAGGACTTCTGGAGGACACCACACATACATGTGGGGTGATGGGCCAAAATTAGTGACACTTTCTTAATATTGCTGTAACACACTTAAGTAATTTGATAACACAGTAACCTTTGCATTTACAGACATAACCTGGAGGATGTCCGATGCTCATATGGCAGGAAGACAGGAGAAAGGCTAGCAGTGTGCTAGTGATGGTAGGAACTTTGAATGTTAGCAGTATGATTGGTATGGGGACAGAGCTAGCTGATATGATGGACAGAAGGAAGGTCGATATATTGTAAGTGCAAGAGACCAAATGGAAGGGGCGTAAGGCTAGGTGTATCAGAGTCAGGTCCAAATAGTTATATCATGGTGTGGATGGGAGAAGAAATGGTGTAGGGTTATCCTGAAGGAACAGTATGGCAAGGGTGTTTTTGGAGGGGAAAAGAGTGTTTGATAGAGTGATGTTAATGAAGCTGGAAATTGATGGTGTAATGATGACTGTTGTTAGTGCACATGTTCTGCTAGTTGTGTGTGTGATGGATAAGACAGAAAAATCTTGGAGTGAGTTGGATGAAGTAGTGGTGAGTGTACCCAAGGGTGAGAGAGTGGTGATTAGAGCAGATTTCAATGGGCTTGTTGGTGAAGGGAACAGAGGGAATTCAGAAGTGATGGGTAGGTATGGTGTTAACCAAAGGAATGTAGAAAGTGAAATGGTGGTGGAGTTTGCAAAAAATGATGGACATGGCTGTGATGAATACATATTTTAACAAGACAGAGGAGCATAGGGTGACATACAAGAGTGGAAGAAGATGCACACAGGTGGATTATCTCCTATGCAGGAGGGCCTGTTTGAAGGAGATTGGCGACTGTAAATTGATGACAGGGAAAAGTGTAGTTAGGCAGCATGGATTGTTGGTCTGTGGGATGACATTGGTGTTCAAGAAGAGGAGGAGGAGTGTGATGCCAGCACCCAGGACCAAATGGTGGAAACTGAAAAAGGGTGATTGTGAAGTTGAGTTCAGGGAAGAGTTAAGACAGGCAGTGGGTGGCAGTGAAGAGTTACAGAATATGTGGGTAGCTACAGCACAGCTAGTAGGGGAGATGACTAGAAATGTGCTTGGTGTGACATATGGACAGAGGAAGGAGGACAAGGAGACCTGGTAGTGGAATGAGGATGTATAAGGGAGTATACAGAGAAAGAGGTTGGCGAAGAAGACGTGGGATTGTCAGAGAGATGAAGAAAGTAAACAGGAGTATAAGGAGATGAGGTGCATGGCAAAGAGAGAGGTGGCAAAGGCTAAGGAAGAGGCGCATGAAGGGTTGTATGAAAGGATGGAGAATAGGAGCTGTATCAATTGGCTAGACAGAGGGATCAAGCTAGGAAGGATGTGCAGCAGATAAGGGTGATAAAGGATAATGAGGGAAATGTACTCACAAGTGAGGAGAGTGTGTTGATCAGATGGAAAGAGTACTTTTAGTGGCTGTTGAATGAAGAGACTGAGAGAGAGAGTAGGTTGCATGATGTGGGTATAGTGAATCAGGAAGTGCACTGGATTAGCAAGGAGGAAGTAAGGATAGCTATGAATAGGATTAAGAATGGAAAGGCTGTTGGTCCAGGTGACATACCTGTGGAATCATGGAGGTGTTTAGGAGAAATGGCAGTGGTCTTTTTAACCAGATTGTTTAATGTAATCGTGGAAAGTGAGAGGATACGTGAGGGGTGGAGAAAAATGTTTGGGTATTGATTATAAGAATAAGGGTGATGTGCAGAGCTGCAGAAACTTTAGAGGGAATAAATTGATCAGTCACAGCATGAAGTTATATGAAAGAGTAGTGGAAGCTAGGTTAAGAAGGAGTGTGAGGATTAGTGATCAGCAGTATGGTTTCATGCCAGGAAAGAGCAGTGCAGATGCGATGTTTGCTCTTAGAATGTTGATGGAGAAGTACAGAGAAAGTCGGAGAGAGTTGCGTTGTGTCTTTGCGGGCTTAGAGAAAGCATATGACAGGGTGCCTAGAGATGAGTTGTGGTATTATATGAGGAAGTCAGGAGTGGTGGAGGAATCTGCAAGAGTGCTACAGGATATATCCAAGGGTAGTGTGACACCGGTAAGGTTTGCAGTGGGAGTGACAGGTACATTTTCAGTGGGGGGTGGGATTACATCAGGGTTCATCTCTGAGCCTTTTCTTATTTACAGTGGTGATGGACAGGTTGACAGACAAGATCAGACAGGAGACCCCGTTGACTGTGATGGCAGATGACATTGTGATCTGTAGTGAGAGTAGGGGAACAAGTTGAGGAGACCCTGGAGAGGTGGGGATATGCTCTAGAGAGGGGAGGAATGATGGTCAGCAGGACTAAGACAGAATGTATGTGTGTGAATGGGGGGAGGATAGAGGAATGGTGAGGATGTAGGGAGTAGAGTTTGCAAATGTGGATGAGTTTAAATACTTGGGATCAACAGTTCTGAGTAATGATGAGTGTGGGGGAGAGGTGAAGAAGAGAGTACAGGCAGGATGGGGAGGGTGGAGAAGAGTGTCAGGAGTGATTTATGACAGACGAGTACCATTAAGAGTGAGAGGGAAGGTCTACAAGATGGTAGTGAGACAAGCTATGTTATATGGGTTGGAGACAGTGGCACTGACAAAACAAGGCAGGAGACAGAGCTGGACATGGCAGAGTTAAATATGTTAAGATTTGCACTGGATGTGATGAGGGTGGACAAGATTAAGGATATGTATGTTAGAGGGTCTGTTGAGGTTGGATGGTTTGGAGACAAAGCCAGAGAGTAGCGGGATCATGTTGGTTTGGATATGTGCTGGAGTGGAATGCTGAGTATATTGGAAAAAGGATGGTAAGGATGAAGCTGCCAGGTAAGAGGAAAAGAGGAAGCCTAAGATAAGCCTAAGGAAAGCCTACAGGTCAGATGGCTTAGTGGTAAATTGCTGTGGCTATGGTCTGCAGGATGCTGTGGCTATGGTCTGCAGGATCCTGGGTTCAAGACATGCAAAACATGTGTATGGATATGGTGATAGAGGACAGGCAAGTGGTTGATCTGACAGAGCAAGATGCAGAGGACAGTAGGGAGTGGAGGCAGATGATCCACTGTGGCTACCCCTAATGGGACTAGCCAAAAGAAAGGGAAAGAGATGTTGTAATGTCAGTCTTCACAGGTTGCCAATGATTTGCGAGACATAACACAACTCTATGAGTAAATGACTACAAATATGAGGCACATATATGGACAGTGTGCATAACACTGGACAGTTGAATGGTATGAGCTCAGTATATCACATGCAGTTCAACACACACATCTGCAACAGTATTTCACTATGCACATACCTTGCATAGGTCTCTCACATTTCTGTGACAAACATGTACATCATAGTTGTGTTCAAAATTAACATTTGGCTATCTATGACATCCCAATAGCTGGCCTAGAAGTGTCACAGTCAGTATTGTTCAACACACACTCCAGTAGTAGTCATATGTGAGCCATCCTTTCTTGGGGTGACTCAGGGGCCTGAGTTGTGATCTATGTCACGGCAGACAGACCCAGTTGCTATGGCCATAGGTTCTGATCAGCAATATAGCTGTACAGCATGTCTTGTTGAGACATATTTGTTGAACTTCCTACTTCCCATTATTACATACCCACTACTGCATTCCATTACATGCGTACTTGTTTGACATACCTTGTTTTTTTTTTCACATATGGTTGGTTTTATTCCAATATGTGTAGCTTGGTTTCTTGGTCTGTGTGTGTTTCTTTCCCCCCTAACATTCTCCTAGATGTAGGGTATACATCTGTTTTGCATAGGCAGCAGCTTGCATTTTGTAGGTAATTCTCATGAGAAGCCGATGGCATGTGCACTAATTGGTGTCCCCCACTTGCTAATTGCATGCAGAACAGCTGTGGTATTACCTATAGCCAATGGCATGGCAACACACTCCTGCAATTGAGTACTTCATGTGGGTGTTGCCCCTTTTCCTTGCCTGTAAGGAGGACTTCATGGAGGTGAGTGAACAACAGCATCACAGAGGGTAGGTGGAAATACCTTTTACAATGAAAACTGTGGAGACAGCGCAAAAATCTGGGGGAGAATGTTCCAGACATAAGGACAGAATGTGAGTATTGCTGTTATACAGTTGAATTAATGCTAGTTTAACAGGGTTTGTGTGGACATGGCTTTTTTGCATAATTTTAAGTCTGACAGTGTTATGTGGCTGACATAACTCTCAACTGTAGGGCTATACCCAGAATGGACAGATTTTGGATTCTCATATTTGGTGTGTTTCTCAGACATTTTTTGTCTTTGGAAAATTAGTAGCATACTGTGGGAATTGCAGTCAGTAAATGGTATCATCCATTTGTTTTTGGACTTCATATCCCTCAGAAAAAATATGTTAGAACAGACTTTGTTACACCAGCAACTGGCTCAGTTTATAACAGCAATATTTCACATATGCCCCTGTTTTGGGGCCTCTGTTCCCCAAGTATGTCAGGCTTTGTCCAGATGTCATGCAGTAAGAGGGTGATAGGTAGGGTATATCCTTATTTAGTGTCTTCATTCCTGATACCATCCCACTGATGTATCAGACTGTCAGACATGTTATGTGTAAGAGACCTTATATATGAGAACAAAGCCTGGACATTCCGTGGGACTCTGAACAGTTGAGAGGTCTGTATATTTATTGTGATTGTTGAAAAACTGTCAAGATTGTGTAGCAGTGTAGTGTGTCAATGTTATTTGACCTGTGTAGGGAGGGGGGTAATGTATGTGTTATGGCTCCTTTCTATCTGTCTGTGCATGCTGCTCCAGTTTCTGGTGATCTACCAGCTGTATATGTTTGTAGGGGCAGACTGAGACATGTCCCATACTAAGGTCAGGCATCATACTACACTGTGAATTGGACCAGTATATTTAGGGCTAATGTGTGCGTGGCAAACAAGATGAGATGTTTTGGTTCACACAGTCCTTATACTCTACTGTTCCTTTGGCTTACCAGTATGTCACTGTGACTGTGGAGATATTGGCTGTGGGTATGTACTTTCACAGTGGTGTCTGTTTTCAGTGCTGTTACATTGCTGTAGTGCCTGATATATTTGCCAATACATGTCTAATTCTCCAAAGCGGATTTGGATTAGTGTTGTGTCAGTCTGACTATAGTTTGGATGGTGCTTGGAGACATACTTAGCAGCTGAGTGTAGTTTCCCTAATGTGATGCTATGTCCAGATATTTGTAGGATGTACTGTTGCCTGGCCCCCATAAGTGTTGTGTATTTCTGACACATCAACGGGATGATGTGAGGATTTCAGCCACTAACTAATGCAAAGTAATTGAGTGTTGGACTTGTGCTATTTTAGTCAATATGTGTTAGGACAGACAGGAGGGTGTTACTGCAGCAACTGTGTCAGCTTATCTTCTCCAGTTTTCAGATATGTCCCTATTTTTATAGCTTTCTCCCCCCACTTTGTCAGGCTTGGTCCAGATTTGTTGCACTAAGGGGTTCGGAGCCTACCTCTCGACTGGCCAGATAGTTTCAGAATGTCCAGGTTTGTTGCTCACATTTCTGGTCTGTTCTACAGATTCATTATTTTTATTTCCCTGGTAAATCACTGTGATGATCTGAGGATTTCTGTCAGTACATTATGACATACATTTTAGTTTCAGAACTTGCATCTTTCAGAACATGTATGCTGAAACAAACCCTGTCACTCTGGCAACATTCTACATTTATAAGAGAAATATTTAAAATATGTCCCTAGTTTTGGCCCATTGTCCCCCCTTGGACAGCCTTTAGCCAGATTTCTTGCACTAAGCATATATATTATATATATATATATATATATATATATATATATATATATATATATATATTTTTTTTTTTATATATGTTTATAAATATATATATATATATATATATATATATATATATATATATATAGCTTCACTTTTCACTTCAGAATCTCGAATTACTGAAAACTCGAACTTCATATGGTCGAAACCACATGATCAGGTTTTCAGAAACTCGAACTTCCAAAGTGAAATAAAATAAAAATACCCAAACACATAATTTCTGCAGGGGCAAGCCCCCTTGTACCCCCCCTACTTAAATATACCATCTCCATGATCGCACTATAGTGAGGAAATGGGAAATCTCATGTTCTGCGCTTCTGCATACAGCGCAGAATGGGAGATTTCCCTTTTCTCCACTGTAGCATGATTTCGGAGTTGGTATATTTAAGTAGAGGGGTGTGGGGGGGTGCAGGGGGGGGGCTTGCTCCTCTCCAGAAATTATGTGTTTGGGTATTTTATTTTTTTTATTTCACTTCAGAATTTCGAGTTTCTGAAAACTTGTTCTGTTCATATGGTCTCAACCATATGAAGTTCAAGTTTTCAGTAATTTGAGAGTCTGAAGTAAAACTATATATATATCTATATATATATATATATATATATATATATATATATATATATATATATATATATATGTGTGTGTGTGTGTGTGTATTTTATATGTATATCTCTATTTATATTATGTGTATATTTTTCCATATATATATATATATATATATATATATATATATATATATGTATATATATATATATATATATATATATATATATATATATATATATATATATATATACATACACATATACAAAACTGACTGATTCTGCAGAATCTTTTCCCTACTGTTGAGTGACCCTATTGCATGATATGTTTCAAAAAGCATCAGCAATCATTACAACTCAGATAGTGTCGTGGTACATTGCTCTGACTAGGATGTACAGGGCCCTGGGTTTGAGAGTTGGCAGGGCTGATTATTTTGTTGCTAGGCAGTACAGTGGCTGATGGAAACAGAGTGATTAAACCAGTTTTAAGCAGTTATAAATGGGTGTGCGCAGGTTTGCACGATGCTGAGCAGTGCCAGCACTTTGTTAAACCTACAATTGCTTAATCTGTGTTGGCTTCACTTAGCATCATGCAAGCCTGCTTACTCCCGCTTACTACCGCTTACTCATCCTTACACTCACACTAATTTCTTTAAAAGAAAAGAAAAAAAAGGGGTGATAGGAAAGTGGTGAAAAAGGGGCATGCAGTGGGAAAAACAATATCAAAGATAGCTAGGGATGGGAAGGACAGATGTAGGGAAGGTCCATAGCTGTCCATTTCTTATACAGCAACAGCTGTGCATTTCTGCAGAATGTGGAGGTACATTTGGACACTCAATCCCCAGAAAGTGGGGTGAGGACAACAGAAATGTGTTGTCAAGCCAATTGGACCAGATTATATGTGTCCAGTGCACATGTGTGCAAAATGGACAGCTATATATGTGACAATATTTTTGTTTTGGGACAGATGCCCTTTTCTTTTTTTTAAGGTGAGAGTGGGATGTTGGAGAAGGATTGTGGGCACATCTGAGGAGGTAGGTTGGGTAGGGAGAGAGACAAGACAGACAAGACAGCAGATAGGAGCGGTATATGACATGTGAGGGGGGTAAACACATTTAACAGGGAGGGTGATTGGGAATGGGAAACCCATGGGCCCCCATATGGTTACAGTGGGACTGAGATCCCCACCCATGGGCAGTCACAACTGCACCTTCATGGCCCCAAAGGTGGCTGTGCTGGGGGCTGGACAGGATGGGCGGCTTGCCCCTCAAGGAGCACCAGGCAGTCCTCAACCTGGAGCAGCTGCTCTCCAAACTCGGATCGAAGGGTGCTGCGCACCAAACTCCGGACCTGATTGCGAGTGATGGCCTCCTGTCTGTGCCTGCTCTCAGGGGGAGAGGCCCCATCCCCTGCAGTGGTTCCACTTTCTCTGGCTAGTGTTTGCTGCAAACTACTTGCTAGTGATACTTACACACTACTGGAGCATTCTGGGCCCATCCATCTTGGATACACTGGTCCAAGAGTGCCCCCATACTACGCTTTAGTTCAGCATAGTGGTGCCATACCTGCTCATCAGTCCGGGGGATGCCAGGAGCACTGGTGACTTCACATGCGAGATGGTCCCAGGCCTCCACTTAGTATTGGGAATCCTGGTACTGGCTATGCAGCAGTCTCTTCTCATGTTTTTTAACAAGGAGCCCAGCCATGACCCTGGAATCCCGAATGCTCCAGCATTGCGCCAGAGAGTGCACTCCCTCTCCAATGCCAGTCATTGTATCTGCTCAGATAGACTATGACAGATTATGGCTGTATTCCCACCTGCCCCATTTAAATAGTGTGATATTCCAACCCTTTGCTATCATTGGGCCATTTTGAAAAGGTTACGCTCTGCTAAACAGTGCGCATATCCACTGAGTCAGTTTTAACACTGCTTTATGGAGACGTTTTTTGAGCAGTGGTTAATTGTGTGTACATCCACTTAGGTGAGCTACCTGCTGCTTAGCATTCACGTCTTAGCAATGGTTACACCTGCTAAGTATAGCTCACTTTTAATTTTTTAAATATATCAAAGGACTGGTTTCATTTATCAAGTGTATATCATATACTTTACATGACATCCCTCTATGTGCTTTCCTTACATTGACAAGGGGTGTGACTACACTGTATGGGGCATTTGTGTGTACAAGAGTGGTTTCACAAGTTATATGCACTCACACCTACATTGTACACACGCTACACTACCCTGGTTGACAAAAAACAGTTGCTACATAATTTAAGTTTACAAAAATAATTTTAACACTACTTTCCCATTGAAAAATAAGCTGTCTGTTTTGGTACTTGAACTGTGAACGCCTGCATGTAAAGCTGGGACTCTAACCACAACACTATCTCGGTTTGAAAATTTCACCTCTATATTTGTATTTATCTCCTATGGGATGTTTAAGCTATGGTAAGTGGAGGGCCATAACGCACACACTAGCTTAGCTACACTTAAACATTCCTTAGCCTAGAAAAAAATATATAATATTATTATTATATTATTATGTTATATAAGTGAGTCTTATCAACTTTCTAAGTGTGTGAGGGCAATTTTTCAGAGGTGTCACTATTTTATTGCTTTTATTGATTTTCCCCCATTATTTATGCCTTTGTCCACATGGACTGCTGTCAGGGAATATTGGCATACATTTGCTTTCAGACTTCTGTCCTTCGGTAATTCATGCTAATGCATGACCTGTTTTCTATCAACTTTCTAAGTGTGTGGGGCAATATGTATGTATGTATGTATGTTGTCTAACTTTTGAGGGATTTATCCCCTATTATTTGTGCATTTGCACACACTTCCTGCCTTAGCAGGTTGTGGTGGTGTCATACCGCACTTTTACAATGCAGGGGGTGTGTCACAAAACCTGTCACACACACCCTGCATTGCTTTCCTGATGCTATGTTTATTTCAGTGTCCGCGGACACTGAAATACTGGGATACTATTCGAGTAATTCTATAATGTTATGCCACATTCTATTAGAAAGTGCCATACAGCACTTTCTGAGTGCAGGGGGCATGTTCAATTACTGTGCACTACTTTAACATGCCCCTGCACTCGTTCATGGTTCATGTCCATCTAAATTTAACAGTAGCATGCCTTCATGAATATGCAAGGCACGCTGCTGTGCTATAAGGGCACAAACCACTCTGTGCAAAAATATTGCTATTCTTGCATGAAGTTTATTGAATCCCAGGGAATGTCTAACGAGCAGTTACTGCAGCTTAGGAAAGTCAGTGAAACACCACAACAGGATAAATAAGTTTTGAGTTCATTTTTTTAATGGCAACCCCAAAATCCACTAGTTCTAGCCACTAACCATAATATTTGACAAAAAAGTGAAACATTTTCTTGCAAAAGTAGTTATTTGCATGGAATTTCCCTCAAGGAGCCATCAAAAAAAAGATTCTGAGTAAATTGTTTAGTGAAAAATACTAAAATACCAGTTTAAGCTTGCACCCTACATTTCTGAAGAAAATAAAGACCTTTCTCTTCAAAAAATAATGATGTGGAATGTAATTTCCAAATGGGAACTTATTTGTCCAGTCTTAGTAAAGCACTATCCGACCATCAAACATCTGAAAACAGCAAAGTACCTCACTGTTGGTGGCAAAAATGTTCTGATTTTATTGTTTTCCTTATCTGTGCAGTTACTATTGCACATGGAAGGGGCCCTAAAGCTTTGGAAGCCGGTCATCTGGTCTGGTCTTTGGCAGGACATCCCATACAGCTTAGGCTACTATAGCAGTGATTTCATGAACACAACATCCCACTGATTTCAATGGACTCATCCATTGCTTCAGTAGGTTTTTATACTGGACTCCATCACGAATGCAGAAATCCTAAGTGTTCAAGCCTGGTTCCTGTTCTGAGATCATGCTTAGTGTTCAGCCTGTTCTCGTTAACACCAATAGCTTGAAAACTGCTAGAGCCCTATCTTATGGAATCAGGCATAACAAAACTGCTTGGGGTACATGCTACCCTACATGTCACATGTTTTTGAAAATATGCAGTCAATAATGCAAGTACCTACTCTCATGTTCAGTGAATACAAAGTCAGTCCATATTTGGCTTTTTGACTTCCACTTTAAAATGTAAGTGTATGTAATCTGGCTTGGCAGCAACACATCCATCTGCCTCAAAAGCCCATTCAGTTCAAATCTGAAACTGCTGCACACAGTTGGGTTAGACAATTTGAACAGATTCTTACAAATTATTCAGATTGAAGGAACAGAATACATAAAATGGTGATGTAATACATAAAATGGTGATGTAAGGCTCCACTAACTGAACTTTAATACAGGTTTGTTTGTGTCTTTTGGCTTTTCCTGGTTAGGGGTCGCCACAGCGGAACTCCGGTCCGCTAATGATTGGCAGTAGAGTTTTACATGCTGGCTTGAACTTTAATACAGGTACTTTTAAAAAATAAAGCAGTAAATAAATAAGTCCGTGCACTTACTGAACTTAAAACTGGGTACCACTTGTATTAAAGAAGGAGAATAAATAAATAAAACATTGATTTAATTCCTTTTATTTACTAAACCTGAAACTGGGTACTGCAATATAAAGTAAGAGTTAAGTCACTAATATATTTATTTTACTGTTTTATTTGAATAAAGCATTTTAAACAAGCATTAAAGAGCTATGCAACCAGGGTAAAGCAATGAGTCTAAAAAGGTAAATATACAGTAACTGTTGAATCTAGCAAAGCTAGAATATACCATTACAGAGAGAGGAGACACCCCCCCCCCCCACCCATTGTGTTTGGACTGTCTGTGATTATTTTCCATTTCTCTGGTTGCTGGATGCATGGCTCACTCTACTTAACGAAAGGTTTATCGATCAATAGTTATTTAATACGTAGATCATCAGCTACATTTGGTAAGACAAAAGAAAAATTACTGAAAAGAGCTTTGAATGGGCATGTATCCCCCTATGTCGTGTAGATGTGATAATGCTACCTGCGGTATAGCTTAGAAGAGTGAAAGAAAAGTAAGAGAATGACAGAGAGAGGTAGGAAAAGAGGGAGACAGAAAAAATGAGAACAGCAAAGAAATATTCAGACGATATTGATGATACTTTGCAAACGTGGAAAATGGCTATGTTACAGGTGATCACCAGACTGGTTGTTGAGAAGCTTAAGAGTGAGAATTTTATGTCACAGCGAGTTTTACTGCAATGTATTGTATTCTGTTGTGCGATCCAGCAATGTACATTTTAGGAGGTTCCCCTTTTCTTTTTTTTTTTTTTTTTTTAGATTTTCAAGTTCACCATGTTTGGTACATAAGTTTCAATAAATGTTAAGCCAAAAAAAACCCATCAAAATCACATAGGTAAACTGGAAAATAGTTTGTCAAAATGCAGATATAGCAATACCTGTGTCGAAGTTAAGTTTTAGTCAAGTCAAGTCAAAGAAAACATTATTGTCATTCAGAACTATACAGCAGTGTAGCTAAACGAAATTACGATCCTTCATTCTCAATGCTGGAAACAGTTGTATATATAGACAGAGAAAAACTAATAAATTATCACAGTAGAATTTTAATAAGTAGCAATTTGTAAGTAAAGTAGGACAGCAGTGACCCACACCCATCCCAGAACAGGAGACAAGGAAGACAAGGAACAATATGAAGGTAATATTGTCAAAGTAAAATTGAAACAATAGGAGATTGTTTTTAAAAAAAGGAAAGGTAGATGGAATTCTAGAGATGAAGAACTTTGAAAGACAAAGAATATTTTCTGATGAGGGGACAACTAGTAATGAAAATGAGCCGCATCTGAAGTCATTGGCCTGCTTATTAGGAATAGACACACAAGGAGACGTCTCTAATAAATGCTGTCAGGCACAAAAGAGCTGGTCATTTTGTTTGATGGCACAAAAGGAAGAACACTACAAATCAGTACCGAGAACTCACATATAGGTAAAACAGTGTATTATTTTACAAGATCCAAATTACAAGTTCTGACATTATCTGACATTACAATTACCCAGCAACAATTGCTTATAACTAGCAGGTCAAACGTACTCGAGCTTGTCAAGTTATGAGAAAACAAACAAAAAAATAATAAATTTTAAAAACTGCCCATGCCTGGAGGTATATCCCACACACACCTACACTTTTTTTTTAAATCGAGTTCCCATCAGCTTGAGTTGATGGTAGCTCATGTAAATATAAAAGACCAATCGCTGCTCCTTATGAAGAAAGAAGAAGGTAAACAACTGCAAATGCAAGCTGTTAAGCTCCAGCAACAATGTAACAAGTGTGATGTGAGCAACTGACTCTAAGCCTCAAGTGCACACTACAACTTAAAACAAGTAAAGAATGAGACACTCCAAGGAAAGTACTGTTTAGCAACTGTATAAATAGCATATACAATCACTAAGTCCTATGCACAGACAGGACTGTCAGAGTTTCAGAAGACCTGTTGTGCAAAGCACATTGACTTCTGTTAGTACAAGATGCTATCTTTAAATGTATTTTTATTTTTTATGTATTGTTGCTTTAAGACTTTAAATATACGTGCTTTCTCCCTGTATATATTTGTAATCTCATGTCATGCTTGAATATAAATAGATGTTTGCATATACATATAAAATTCTTGTATTTGATATGATATAAAAATGAAATAAATGATTAAACATCACAATGAATTAAAGCTGCTTTCAAAGTAAAGTGAATCTTCAAATGAAACTAAGCTAAATGCCTTCTCCAGAAGTTTAATGAATTCTTTTTGAATTACTAACAAAGACTTGCTAACACTCTCCTGGCGTCTAAACTCCATTTTCCAGTTATAAAAACTGCAACAAGTGATGTGATAATTGCACTTTGGTGTGTTTTATTTTAAGTGATGTCAACACTTCAAAGAACACTTGTGTCCTATGGCATGCAGTAAGGATTACTGACCATTTTTAATGTAGCCATGCATGTCACATACAGAACTTAATTTAAGGATCACTGTAAAAATGTTGTATTTCTTATGTCACCTTCTAACTTATGACAAGTCCATCAAGCTTTTCCCTCTCCCCTAATGTCTGTCCTACTTAGTTTTGATCTAAGTTGACATGCAGGCCAGAAAGAAGTGGTGAGCACCTGACCTAAATGTTCAGTCACCTGGAAATTATTTACAAGGAGTTCCCCTGAGTGCAATCTCATTTCAAATCCCCACAAACTGCACACCTGCCAGCATTTTGTAGCCTCAAGCAATGTCTGGAAAACAAAACTGCCAGACACTTTGTCACCTAACAACAGCAGAACTGCATTATACACTGAAAAGTGGAGAAGTCGCCATTTATTGTTCGTGTTAAACTTTTTTATTTTTTCTTTCATGATCAAAACAGGCTGGCTGAGATGTGAGGTCCTGCTGTTACTAAGGCTGCTGTTTACAGTTATATATTTGTTCAAATGAAGCATTTAGAGCCACACAGAGAGTTAAAGGCTTTTTGAGAAATGGGCCTTGCAAAAGCTTCCCTTCCAAATCCACTTAATGTTTACTTTCCTTATTCTATCACAACCATAAAATGTTCATTCCAGTTACTGTTGCAGTATGCTTACTACTGGAACTTCAGCTACAGAATGCCCACTATCTGAACCAGCTTCCTGATCTTAACACCCTTCCCTTTCGAGATGTGGAGGAAATCCACCCTTTGAGGATGGAAGGTCATTCTCTGCATAAAACTCATGTGCACTACTGCCATTTTAACACACTAAAGTAATATAAACACACTGCAAAGGAAAATAGATGAACGACACTCCTCCAGACTTAAGGAACTGCAAAATAAAGTCTCCAAACGTAAGAATAAAAGAAATGGAAGATTTATTGTATTAAGCTTCACACAAGCTTTTCGTCTATTGAAATATACCAACTTCATCAGAAAAACCAAAAAACGGAAACGTCACACAATAACCACCCCTTTTATATACTCCTTCTTCTCCGTATAAAAAACACTTTAAAATATAACCAAATGCACGGAGAAGGAAGGGGTATATAAAATGGGTGGTTATTGTGTGACATTGTTTCCGTTTTTTGGTTTTTCTGATGAAGTTGGTATATTTCAACTGACAAAAAGCTTGTGTGAAGCTTAATACAATAAATCTTCCATTTCTTTTATTCTTGCTTTTGGAGACTTTATTTTGCAGTTCCTGAGGTCTGTAGGAGTGTCGTCCATCTATTTTCCTTCACTAGTGCCATTTTAGTTATTTCCTATCCCACTTCACAGTATATGTGCTGCTACTGTATGCACTGCATCCATGGCATGGCAGTGTTCAGTTTGCTCCAGAGCTCAGTCTTGATAAGTACCCCACGTCTATGTGCTGCTATTGTATGCACTGCATCCATAGCATGGCAGTGTTCAGTTTGCTCCAGAGCTCAGTCTTGATAAGTACCCCACTGCGTAATGTTCTTATCATTTTTCTTATTGATTATTGCTGTT
The DNA here is from genome assembly GCF_019279795.1 of Protopterus annectens. Lineage (NCBI taxonomy): Eukaryota > Metazoa > Chordata > Ceratodontiformes > Protopteridae > Protopterus > Protopterus annectens. The sequence continues at coordinate 1,130,508,364 of NC_056733.1, forward strand.
GTAGCAACCTTTCTTTCAGCTAGTTTAGTCAGATGCCCAGTGGCATGTTTTAGGGTATGTCTAACCCTAAGAAATGCAGATGCTGTTGCAGTAGACAGATGCTAAATAAATATTTTCTTAGTCACTGTGCATTTTGCTTTAACCCAGAGTACAGTTCTGAGTACTGTATTGCATGCCAAGCATTTATTCCGAAAACCATTAGAAGCGGTCAATGTTTCCCATAAAACTACTTGGATAGGAAAAAACCTAAGGCCTAGATCTGCTCTGTCATTGCATTTTCTAATCACTTCTTGGCATCTGACACCCCCCTGAAAAAAAGTGTATTAATGAAAAGGGAGATAGGAACTCCAGTAGCATGATTTCAGTGTTCAATGCCTGGTCTTCACTTGGCTTGAAGAAGTCAGACCTTAGGCTGCACATTTCAAACTTCAGAGGCCTCTGGTGAAGCCTCTTTGGAGATTGTCATGCTGACATGGTCAAACACATCCCATCGAGACAAGGACCATGGTGGAGTTTTCAAAGTGGAACCCCTCATCACGGATGTCCATAGCCAAAGGCCATTTTGTGATTTCAGAAGGGGAGGATGATTGACCCAGCATCAGTGTGAGAGAGGACATGCCAGTTATTGTGGGGAAGGACATGCCAGATACTGTGACAAAGGACATGCCAGTTACTGTAAGATACACCATGCCACATACTGTGAAGGAGGACATGGCGGTTACTGTGAAGGAGGACATGCCAGATACTGTGATGGTGGACATGCCAGATGCTATGAGGGAGGACATACCAGATACTGCAAGGGAGGACATCTCAGTTACTGAGAGGGAGGACATGCCAGTTAATTTGAGGGAGGACATGCCAGTCACTGTGAGGGAGAACATACCAGTTACTGTGAGAGACGCCACACCAGATACTGTAAGGGAGGACATGCCAGGCTATGGTGTGGAAGTGTTGGATTCCAGTCTTTAAGCAAAGATTTCAAGGCAGAATATCCAGCTAATAGGACTCAGAAGCTGAAACATAAGACACCCTCCCTAAATTCCTTCAGTTGCCCGAACTACAGGCTTCTGGTATGTCCTTACCCCTCATCTATCTCAGTCTGTTTTACAACAATGTATCTTCTTTGCTCAAAGATTTTTCATTCATTTAGGCCTTGCAAAGCATGAAGCCTTCTGCAGACTATCCTTCTGCAATACACATGATGAAAACAAAGCAGGCTTCCTCTCCATCCTTCTCTAAGAGAGAAGAGGCTGCCTGCTCAGATTGTGAGGTAAATGAATTGGATTATGTGTCTTGAATATTGCTCTCCTCAGGGTATGATACAGACAGTGAGGATACCATGTCCTGTCATTGACCCAAAAAGGAAATTCCATTTGGAGACACTCTTAATAAAATTAAAAATCACTTTAAATGAGAAAGAGGCATTTGATGCCATGAATTATTGGATCTGGATGCCTCCGTGTGAGTTGCAATTTCTCCATGCCTTTTTGGCTGGCTTTAAGGAACTCTTCACCTAGTTCCCCATCTCTAATGAAGCACAATAGGTTTTACAGAGTCCACGAGTCCCACAAGTTCCTTTACAACAAAGAAAAACTTTCGCAGATCCACAGATCCAACAATGGTGCTCATGGATCCAGAGAATGGGTTGAGATTAGTTTCTGCTCTCCCAGATGATAAGAAAAGCATAGTGCTAGACTGACTGGGAAGAAATTAAAATTATACACAGTTGCTACTCTAGCTTTCAGGAACATTAGTAGTTAGGCACACATGACCAAGTTTCATAATTGCTTTCCTGTAGCAAATAAAGAAGATTTGGGGGGATGGATGATTGGGACTTGAAGGTCAAATTACTATACCTTACCCAGGCTGCTAGGCAAGCGCAAAACATTCTAATAAGTGTAGTTATGATGCAGCATAAAGTGTGGCAAATATGGGGTCTGAGATAAGAAGACTTTCCAGGCTGAGGTTATAACACCTGGCAGTGGATGTGAAAACTCTCCAACTCATCAGTGCGCTGTTGGATAAGGAACCGATCTTTGTGAGCTCTACCAATGACATATTTAAGAAAACAGAGGAAAGAGGTGAGACTGTGCAATCAGTGAAATTAATGTCTCATCACATATCATGCACAGGTATGACAGGAATTACCTATCCAAACCTGATCTCTTTTATCACAGGCAAGGGTGAAGCCAAGAAATTCCATTTTGTATTCACATGCTCTTATTGCTGCCCCCCCCTAACCTACCTGGCAACTAAAAAATGGACACATCTCTCAACAAGTTAACCCCCCCTAAAAGCACCTAATAGATGTGAGCATCACTTTCAGCTCTTCCCTCTAAAACTATTAAATTAATCATTTTCAAGCTAGATTTATTGAAATTATTAATTAAGGCAGATGTGGACATAATACGGCTTGAAAAAGCTACACTTTCTCAAACTAATGCTTAGAAAATTGTACTCCGTGCAGTACAGAGACTATGCCTGGCTCCACCCTTGATCACAGGCACAGTGAAGACAAACAAGCAAAAGGTAAGAAATGCCGATACAAGAAAAAAATAGCAAGAAGGGCAAATGGAGCACCTGGGATCCTCAAGGACCTGCATGCCTCCTCCTGGGAGCAGTCATGATTGCATCAGTCTTCTGCCCTCCACCAAATACTTCACTTCAGCTCCCCACCCCCACCCCGTACCTACCTCAGCAAGAAAATCAGGAAGGATACCCCAGTGCTTGGGAAACTGGGAAAATATTCCATAATGTAAATGGGTGTTATAAATAATCTCTAAGGATTACAAACTTCACTCCTTAAACAAAACTGTCAAGCATTCCACCAATACCAGTCTGGTCCCACCCCATCCATCAAAAGGTCCTGCTTCTGGTTATATAATCTGTACCAAATCAGGGCCAGTCAAGACTGTTCTTAGTGCCAAGAAAGGTCAGTCTGTGAAGGTCTATTCTCAGTACTGCAGAATTCAAAATGTTGGGATAGCAAGTCCTTCTGTCCCTTCTATTTCCTCAAGCTGTGATGGTTATCTTAAAGCACAAGAATGCCTAACTTTGCATACCTATCTGTTGGCATCACAGCTTCATATGGGAAAACCCACTATCAGTTTATGTCCTTGCCCTCTGAATTGACTACTGAACACAGGATTTTCACAAACTGCCTTGACCCAGTAATTTCATATTGCAGTACAATGTGAATTCACATACATCCCTATCTAAAGGAATCATCGCAGAAGATGTTGGACAAGACTGTGCATTTCACATAGTCTGTTTTCAACATCTTGTATTTTCCTTTATCATTCCCAAATCGACCCTCACCCCACAAAACAAGTACTATTCTGAAATCCAACAGCAAGAGAGCCTATCTCCTTAGAGAAAACATGGACTATCTGGAACAATAGTTTGAGAAGATGGCACACTGAAGGCAAGTATCACTGTCTAGGAATGCCTTAGGGCATTATATTACATGACCTCCACTATACTAATGGTCCACATGACCAGGATGTACATGAGAAAACTTCAGTGGTACCAAAGGACCTCTTGGAACCAACACACTCAGTCCTTGGAAGATTCCTATTATGTCCAATAGAATGGCAGCCCAGCCAGGTCAGTTAGACACAGGGGGTGCTTTTGTGAACTTGAAGACAGTCTTAATTCTAGCACTCAAAGCCTTCAAACCTGTTTGGAAAAAAAGGATTATGTACAAGACAACAGGCAGCACTACTGCAATGTGGTACATCAGCTGATAAGGGGGGACACATTCATAACCATTAAGCAGGCTGTGCATTAGTGATTGTGAGACAGCCATACAATCACGGGGACCGTAAAGTCACTTTATATCTCATGACAGCTGAGCTCAGTGACAGATCAGCTAAGCAGGTTAACTGCGGGTTTCCAAAAATGGATGTTATTTAAGATGTTTTCTTTCAACTGGTACACAGGTGGGGTGTCCCATAGATGGATCTGTTTACCTGACTGAGCAAATGGCAACTGAGAAAGTTCTGCTCCAGAGCACAAAATGAAGAGACTTGGGCAGTGGAAGCATTCTGCTGTAGATGGACAGGTGTCTTTCTGTATGCATACACTCTAATCAGCCTACCACTAGTGTGACCCAAAAAGTAAGAGAAGAGGTGAAGGATGCTTTAATACCACCTCACTAGTATCAGGTACCACTGTTTCTCTCTCTTCATGCAGATGTCTATGGTAAAACCATATTTGCTACCTCTGCAAATGGACCTCCAGTCTCAGAAAAAAGAGGGCACTAATGCACTCCAACCTGGAAAAACTGCAGTTCAGTGCCTTATTGGTTTAATCCTTTTATTCTTCAGGAATCATTTCTCTAGGGATGTGATAATCATATTCAAGAAAGTAAGAAAACCTGCCAAAATTAAATCTGACTTATCCAAGTGGAAAAGGTTTTCTCTCTGGTGCCATAAAAAGGATCCAGGCCCTAGCAAAACTCCATTGTCCCTGATTCTGAAATACTTAATCATCTGTTTAATTCAGATACTGCCTATGGTTCTATAAAGGTCCACATTTCAACCATCTCAGACTGCCTACCTATGACTTTCCCATCAACATGTCTGCAACTAGTAAAACTATTTCCCAAATGAGTTTTGCATTTAAGATCACTGAAAAAGAGAAGAGTGCCTCCTTGAGATTTGAATTATGTTCTGGAAAGAAATTTCTGTCCATATCACCTGTAAGCACTGGCAGCTGGACATCTCTTCCAGGGCAAAGGCTGGGCTTGCAACTGACATTCTGCAGAACTTGCTGAAGCCTAGAACTTCTGTTCCTGCCACCTCCTTTTCCTTATGAGCTCTGGGAATTGTCCCAAGAGTATGGACTACTGCAGCAGTAACATCAGTGAAAAACGTAGTACAACTGTGCAAGAGCAAGAGCGTACCACACATGAAGATGCCTGATCACTGTTTCAGTACTTCTTCCCTCTCATCATTTCCTGTTACCGTGTTTGAACATCATGAGATGCAGTCACTATATGACCTCTCCTTCTCCCTTCTCTTACAGGACTTCAGGCCCACTCAAGTCTGAATAGACTTGGGGAGTCTATTTGCATTGCTCCCCCCCCCCACAGAATAAGATTTTATGGTCTCTTTTCTTATATAGGATTTCTTGGGCCTTGCTCATTAACTCATAGAGTAGACACCTTTGTGTTTTCCTGGGTAAAAAAGCTGTAAAATGCTGTGTGTGGATATTGTTTTCTATATGGACAATGTCCTGATGTCCCTGGGTTATTCATTTGTCACACCTGGACGGTAAGTATGCTGTCTGTGGAGGATGGGCCAGATGTCCAGCCTTCTCTGGCTGAAGCCCCAGTAGAAAGGAATATTGCAACTGTGATCTATTTGAATATCTAATATTACGGTAAATTTTTTACATAGCTGGACTTTCTTGTCACTTCTTATCATGTGAGTGTTGAGCAATCCATTAAAGATACATTCCCCTTATTGCAAATCATAAACATTTACTACTGGTGAATGTTAAGTTAAAGACATTACATTTGTTGGGCTATGAATTAAATATATGTATAATGAAAGAAAGGCACATGATAATGGAGCATGGTGATGCCTGTTCACTATAATATAACTTTATGCAAGTGCAGGGTAAGGCAGTTAAAAGCAGGACCTGTATTAAGGAGTACCAAAGAATGAAGCTACGAGTAAAGATCACAGGCTGTCAAATGCTATTTATGATTATAAGATGCAAAAGAGTGTTATAAATTAGAAAGTACAGCTATCTATAAGTAAACTTGCCACAACAGTAGATGTCCTAATAGATCACTATGGCAGTAGCCTAAGTTGTTATGGTTATAATCTGTCAGGGTTGTGATCAATCAGCCTGATTTTTAAAGTTTAAGTACGCCTTCTGCAGACCCTAGCTGCCTGGAACATGAGCGCAGTTCCATATAAAAGGCAGTTAGAGCATAAAAACCTTCAGAGATTTCCTGCCCCAAGAAGGGAGCTACATCCCTCAATGGAAAAATGCTAGGAAAGAATTAATCAACATAAGCTAATCTAACTATATGTATAAAGATTTAAAGATTTATGTATATAAATATATATATATATATATATATATATATATATATATATATATATATATATATAGGTTTACCTTTGACAAGTGACCATAAAGCCGATTCCTGCTTATCGAATGTCACGGAAGTTCAAAACTTAGCAAATCGAACAGCAGATTCACTGAGTTTCGAACTCCGATATCGAAAACACAATGTAATGCAGGAGGGCAAGCCCCCCCTGCATCCCCCACATACACTCTACTTTAATATTCTAACTCTGAGGTCACACTACAGTGGAGAAAGGGTCCATTTCCCAATCCCCACTATAGTGCACTCCGTACCACAATGCTGAATCTGCAATGAGCGAATGTCAATGTGCATTCGCTCATTGCACATTCGATGCATTTGTTTTCGCCTATCTGGACTCTTGAAAACTTACTTCTGCACAACCGTAGTTCGATGATTTCACTTTCAACCTTTCAAAGGTAAACCATATATATATATATATATATATATTTATATATATATATATATATATATATATATATATATATATATATATATATATATATATCTATATCTATATATATATATATATATATATATATATATATATATACATTCACAGCCTGGCATAGGGATGGTGGGAGGGGACAGCTACTACAACAGTGATCTGTTAGAACATCTACTGTTATAAGTTAACTTATACAATTGTACTATTTTTTTTTTATTTTATTTTTTATTTCACCCGTTGTTGACTGGGTTAGTCACTCTAGTGTGGTGGCCTCTTTTCTGGAGAGATTCAAGGTAGTATTTATACTACTAGGGGAAAGTTTGGCCAAGGCATCAGGGAACTTTCCCTACTTGTTTCGATAAGTACCATGAGATTGTTTATATCCACCGACTCAAGCAGATGAGACTTCAGTTTAGCTTCTCATCTGAAGATTACTGTTGCAGCAACCTCAGCTATTTTCTTAGATTAACATAGCTTAGAAAAATATAGGGAGGAGGAAAGGTTTAAGAATCCAGGAGCCCCTGAAGAATGATTCCAGCAAAGCCTGTTCTAGACTTTGATAAGGAAAACAATCTATAATGCTTTGTAAAAGTATGTGCAGATGACCAAATTCCTCCCTCTAGAATACTTCTAAAGTCCATCCCCTTCCAGAAAGCCACAGAAGAAGCCAAAGTCCTGGTAGACAGGGCTCTAACCCTCTCTGGAAATGACATGTTATGGTGACAGTAACAAAAAGAAATTGAATTGTTTGCTTTTGACACTGGTGGTTCGTTTTCTATTACCTTCTTAGGAAGCAAACAGCTTATGGGCTTTCTTAAAGGACTTTGCTCTGTCAATGTAGTATCTGAGATAATTGTGGCTATCAAAGTATGGAGTATCCCTCCCTCCATCTTTAGGGTATGGATAGAAGAAATGTAGATTAATTGATTGGCTCAAGGTAAACTTTGAAAGCAATTTAGACATAAAATAAGGGTCGTTCTGAAAGAAATCCTGTCATTGTGGAAAATGAGGTTGGTTAGACTCAGCATAAGGGTTGTAACTGCAATATTCTTTTAGCAGAAGTTAGGCGATGAGTACTACTTTCTTCCATGTTAAGAACTTCAAATTAGCTAGAGAGCTGGCTCAAAAGGAAGAAAAGTGAACTTTTCAAGCACAAAGTTAAGAATCCTCCTTGGACCTTTTTCAAAAACAGCTTGATTTAAGGGAAGGCAGAAAGGTGGGACCCAAGGGCAAATAAGCAGAAATTGGCAACAGATAAGTCTTGTAAGTAGAGAAAGACAGGCCAGAGGACAGTAACTCCCACAAATACTCAAGAATCAATGACAACTGGGCCTTAAAATGGTCCTAGTTTTAGGAATGAAACCAACTAAAAAATGTTTTCCTATTATACATACATGATTTTCCTGTTATCAGATTTTTTAGTCTCAGGAAAAAATGCTTAAAAGGTATGAAGATTCTATCATACAGACAGTCAACTAAAGTGTTTTCAGGTGCAAGTGTCTTGTGTGAGTAAATCCAATCAGTGAAGAAATTGTAATTGCCCTTGGCCAGTTTGAAAAGAAGGAATAACTTCTGTTGCCTAGACCAAAAGGAAATCATCACTTCAATCTTTGGAAAATCACTCTGAATCCTTAGAAGGACTGTGCATATCAGCAGAAGGGGTGAAAAAGCATAGATAAACAGTTGGAATCTTGAGGCTGAATTTATTAGCTGTCTGTTTTTCAAGGAGGGAAACAGATCTAGTGGAGGTGTTCTAGGCAGTTGGATCAATTCCTTGAAGACCCCAAGTGCAGTTTCCATTTGTGAGGGGTATTCCCTGGCCTGATCAGCTTGTCTGTTGCAATGTTTTACTCTGGCAGAATATATTATGCCTGCAGAGTTAAAATGAGCTGAGTTAATGCATACCAGCTTATAACAAGTCTGCAAAAGGGGGTAAGATTGGGTACCCCCTGTTTATTTATGTACCACATCACTGTGGTGTTGTCTGTAGCAACTAGCAGAGATCCTGGAGACCAGAAATGATTCAGGGCTTTCAAAGCACTTATTAATAACATCACCTCTTTTGACACTGATGTGCTTCTGTCTGTCCTGTATGTTCCACAGATACTGTACTTTCACTCCATTTGACACTGCCCCCATGCAAGCCATCAGTTGTGACAAATTGAAATGGAGGCAAAAGAGAAGGAGAGGCCTGTGTAGAAAGGTAGACAGAGTGACAAAGAGAGAGAACTGGTCCACCCACCACTGTATCTCCCTTCATATGAACTTCAGGATTGGAATCTGAAAAGATTATGGATTTCGTTTTTGAGACCAGACTGACTCGAGGTACCACTTGAAGTTTTCTCATGTGAAGTCTGGCTAAGGGAATCATGAGAATTATAGAGGCCATGTATCCCAGATTCATGAGAAATTCCATAGATTAGCTGAAAAAGTTCAGGAAGATCTCTTTATACATCTATTCTTTGTTTGGAGGAAGAAAAGCATTTCCAGGGAAAATCTAAAAGACGTGCCAGGGAAAACTATCCAGAAGGAAGGAAAGAGAGATGAATTTTATAAGTCACTTGAAACCACAGACTGAGAAAGGTTTCTGTGTCTTTGTCTAGGACTCCTGACAACTTGAAAAAGAGTATGCAAATATGGAAAGATGTGAATGCCTTTAAGTCTGCAATAAGCAAGTACGGGAGCCAAACATTTTGTTAATACCCTTGGAGAGGTGGAGAGTCCAAAGGGTATGACAGAGAACTGATACTATAAGCCAGATGCAGAAAATCTTAACATATTTTTGAAATATTTGCAAATGGAAACATGATTCTAGGCATATTTTTAAGTTTAGCTTTGCCATGAAAGTTAAAAAGCGAATAAGAGATTACAGGGTCTGAAGAAATAACATTTTGAACTTTGGCACCCTGATAAAAAGATTGAGGAAAGACAGATCTAGCTATGATCTCCAAGTTTCTCCTGTTTTTTGGCACTATAAAAATCCTGGAATAAAAGCTTTTGCCCATCTGGCAGGAAGGTATTGGTTCTATGACACCCTGGGATAGTAGTTGCTCTAAAATTTAACATTTGTTAACTGGGAAAGTCCAACTTGGAACAAAGCCAATTTTCAGCGGAGGCCCAGGGAATAACACTCCAGATGCATGTCTTTGTAATGTGGGAGGAAACCAGAGCACCCAGAGGAAACCCACATGAACAACATGCAGACTCCACACAGAAGGCACCCCAGCCGAGAATCGAGCCAGAGAACCTCTTACTGTGAGGCAACAATGCTACTGTTGCACTGTCTCTGGATGCAGGGAGTCCCACTCCAGCTGTAGCCCTGTTGGATGAGTTTCAGAACTCATTTATCTGACATAATCTGTTGCCACAGATGAAGAGGAATATGTAGACTGAGAGAAAGGGAGTGTGTGTGTATGTGTGTGTGTGTGTGTGTGTGTGTGTGTGTGTGTGTGTGTGTATGTGTGTTGCCGGGGCATAAGGTGCAAATTGTCATTCTGACTTTTTGACTGTCCTTGATTTTAGGGGGTCTATATCAGTTCACCGAAACTGCTGAAGTTCGGACACTATATGTTTGAACTTCTAACCACGAAATACAAAAACATCGAAGTCTTAGAACAGCGATTTTTTTCCCAGGGAAAAAAAATCGCTGTTCCAAGAAACACACACACACACACAAACACACACACACACAACACAAGCACACCAAAAAAACAGCTTGTCACATAAGGCATGTTGGTGAGACAGATATGTGTCTCAGTGGATCCACAAGCTCTGGAACAGGCTTCCCATCCATGTGAAGCATAATCCATCGCTAACCCTATTGAAGCGTAACCTTGATCAATGGATTGAAAATTGGAAATTCTCCATGGGTCTTGACCCAATGTCTTTGATAGACAAAGGCAGACAATAATGCCCACACTAACATACCCCCCTACATAACCTCTAGAAACTTCCTAACACACCCCCTCTTGATAAATGCCCATAATACATAGGCAAACAATTGGTTGTATTGCATAGCTAGGCTTATAAAAGCCCTGGTGGTCATTAGCTTAGTATATAATGATGAACCTATGAAACTATGAGCTAAATCCTTCAGATATTTGGATCAATTATTCATTTCTTGTGAAGGAAAGAAGAAGGAACAACCTTTTGTTATACTCACCCCAGAGAAATGATTCCAGACAGGGTAAGGCCCACTCTACTAGGCCTTTGGCTTCATCAATGGATTTTTAGAAAGGGGTTGATTCTATAAGTGTTCTAGAAGGTGCAACCTGGTCCTCTGTAGGTACTTTTACAAAGCACTACAAGCTTGATTCCTTCTCTAGATCTAGACCAGTCTTTGCTAGGGCCATTCTCCAGGACTCCTGGACTCATATCCTTCCACCTCCCAAATTTAGTAAGTCAATAATCTATGCATATAGCTAAGGCTACTGCAGCAGTGATCAATATGATGACCATAATACAGGTGTATAAGCAAACTTACCATAACACTAGATGTTTAAATCATTACTGATGCAGTAAGCACTCCCTCCCTCCACCCCCCTTGTGTTTTGTGTGTTGTTTATGCCAGACAAGCAAAATTTAAAACCTTGACTCTAGTATTTCTGCTGTTGTTCATTTTGTGGATGTACAAAAGGCTATCAGGGCAAGATCCAAGGATGCCTTGTATGCCAGGCATAGATCGCCTCTCGGTAATATGTATGAGACAGAGTATAGAGATACAGCTTCAAGGCAATCCATATAGGACAATGTGTTTATACCCTGGATTCTTTGGGTAAGAAACCTTTGTGGGCATTCCAACTGTTGCATACATTTGGTCAGGAACATGCGGTGACATTATACTCAATCATGGGTCTGATAAGGGCTGACTAAAGTAGCAGTATTGTTTCCATGGACCTGGACACCATGCCATTACGTATCAGTGGGGCGGCATAGAGTGAGTATCTTATTACCTCAGCCAAGGCCACTTTACTGTCTGCACATGTTCCCACAACCCTGACTGCTGGGTCAGCTCTTAGGGTATCTTATCAATAAAGTAATTCACCTCAATGGTAGTTTTCCCAAAATGCACTATAATGCATTTGTTGCCATTGAGTTTTAGCCTATGACTTTGGCACCAGTCATTTGTCTGTTTTAGTCCCTCCTTTTAGATGTCTATGTCATGGGAGAATTCTGTGATGTATCCCAGTTTGCAGTCATCTGTGAATATTGTCAGCCAAAGGCCCTTGACATTAACCTTATGTCTGAAAAGAAGATGCCAAATAGAAGCAGTTCCAGCATGGAGCCCTGAGGTACCCTACAGGTGACTGGTCTCTTAGTGGAGGTGGTATCACCAATCCTGAATTCCTGGGTCCTGTCTTTGAGTCAATTGGCAATCCAGTGTGTGATGCATGGGTTTATGTTCAGTTTGGTGAGTTTATCAACTATACCCAAGTGTGGCATTGTATGGAACACCTTTGCCAGATCCCAGTAGGGGTATCCACTATTTTCACCTCATCCATTGCCTTGGTGACCTTCTTGGAAACGTCCAGCAGGTTTAATAGGCATGATCTTCCCTTGACAAAGCCAAACTGAGTTGGACCCAGTGTCTAAATGTTGCCTATGTCTTTGTTGATTATTTTGCGATAATTTCTTCCATGGCTTTGCACTTTAGACTAGTCAGTCTAATGGATCTTTAGTTTCCAGGATCAGTTTTTGGTCTATCTTTGTGAAATAGGATAACTATTTCAGTCCTCCATTCACATGGGTCAAAACCTATTTTGAGGCTATAGCTGAAAATTGACTCAAGTGGTCCTGATAAGTCATGTTTCCAACTATTTAGGAGTCATTTTGCGATATTGTTGGGGCACACTGAGGCTGTGCTTTTGGCCTTAGCAAGCACTGCCAGGACCTGCTCCCTGTTAATAGTTGGATGGGGGTTATGCTAGTAGATATTTCATGGAGGGAGGTGGGGGGAAGGGGGGAGATGTTTGACCTGAATTTGTCAGCAAGCAAATTCACTATGTCACTCTCCTCAGTAAAGGTGGCACCATTGGCCACCAGCTTGGCACATTGATGTGTACTACCTTTGAATTTTTGGACATAGCTGTGGAAGGCCTTGTGCTTGGCTTTCTCTTATGAGGCTATTATGATCTCATAATCGGCCTTGTTGGACTAAAGTAATCCTATTAATTTCCTGTTTAGGTTAATTAGAGAGTTCCTATCATTATGGGAGTTGCTCTTCCTGATTTTAGCCATGACTTTTTTCTTTTTGTTGTATGCCCTATTAAGATTAGGATTCCACCAGTGTATTTTGTTTTCAAAGTTTGTTTTGGGCTTACTTCTTGTAGGTTCAGTAGCCTCTGTACAGCCAAATGGTTTACACAATTGTATATGGTCTCTGTGAACAATTCCACATAGGTTGTTGTGAACTCTTGGTTGGGAGGGACATTGAATTTTGATAAAATATTGCTTAATATGGTGTAGTTTGATTTGGAAGAGATTTTGACTGTTACAAGGTTTGCTGGGGTTACCAAGTTGATTTTTATTTTGAGGGAGACAGCTTTGTGGTCTGACCTCACCAATGAGGACATGACACAGGGCAGGGGTGTTGCTCTCTCCAGTATCTATGAGTACCAAGTCCAGTATTTTTGAATCTCTGGTGGGTGTGCATACCATCTGCCCAAGCATATTTGTGTTTTAAGTCCAGGAATCGTTCTGACTGTGAGTATGAAGCAGTGCATGTTTCCCAGTTTATTGAGAGATAGTTAAAGTCTCTCATGAATAGGATACTTGGTTTAATGATGAGTGTGTCCAGTAGGTCTACCTATGAGCTATGGGATTCTAGAGACATAGAAGGTGACCTATAGCTTGCTAGAATATGGTATGGAACTTTGTGTATGGTGATTTGCATGTGGATAATTTCCAGGTCATTATCCTGTTTAACCAGCATTTAGTTATGTTTGTTGCTAATATGGATTGAGACTCCTCCCCTTTTTGTCCCTCTGTGTGCAGCTTATGGTCTAAATGTGTGGAAGACACTGAAGACTTGCAATGCTGGAGTCCTTTCAGTGGATTTAAACTATGTCTTGGTAACAGCACAGATGTCTACATTTTCCAGGAGGACAGTTTGTAGGGTGTGGATTTTCTTGTTTAGGGTCCTAACATTGAGCAGTAACACCATTAGGTTTCTTTGGCTTTTATTTGTTATGTTGGTAGGTTTGTCAGTTTTGCATTGCCTAAAAATGGTGCTAAGGGGGTGGATAAAATTTTAGCCAATATTTGGAAGCCTAGTAAAGACAGGTGCAGTTCATTCTTTGCAAAGCAATGTGGTCCATTGAGCATGTTCTCCCATGCAGACAAATACTGAATCCCCCTGGAAAGACTCCAGAAACTAAGCCAATTATTGAAGTCAGCCATCTTTTGTTCATACAATGACACTATCCTTGGTAAAGGTAGAATGTTACTCAATGCAAGGCACATACCTGCCTGCAACACATTGAGAGAGATCAACAATGTCTGTCTTCATATAGTCCAGGAAAGTAGGTTTCAGGTCATTAAAGCCCAGCTGGACTATGATAGAATCATACTGGTACTTGAGGTGTACTGACCTGAGTGCATGCATAACCTGGAGGATCCTAGCACCAGATAAGCAGCTGACCATAATTTTCTCCTTGTTCAGTCTAGTGAGTGAGACATCATTGTGTTGTACAATGGAGTCCATTATAACAAGAGTCCTGGGTAATGTGTTTGCTTACCTTAAGGGCTTTGCTTTTGGGGCACCAGTGGATGTAGGGGTATGTGTGGTGTTCAGTGTTGCTTTTGGTGAGTGATTTAAACATTGATGAGGATAAACTTTACCATTTATAGATTTAGGAGGACTTTCAGGTTTGAAAAGATTTTTTTTAGTGCCTCAGCATAGGTTGGTCTATGCGTATGGTGAACGCTATATGTAGTGGACACAGTGTTTGTGTTCTTGAAAACCTTGTTTGTATGCAAGATTTTTGCTTCCAGTGAAATGGTCTATGTGCATCTCTCTCATACCATGTTTACTTTTTTAAAGATTAAATGGTTGCCTGTGAACATGAGATGATTGCTATATTGTCTCAGGATGCCCATATCTAGCAAGCTAGATATGGAGAGATTTGAAAATTGCATATCCATGTTGTCCAATCCTGTATTTGGGTGGGATGCTCTAGGTTGTGAACTGGGTTATCCAGAGGTCTCCTTGTGTGGTCTCTGGGATTAAGTAATAAACTAGGTTAGATTGTGCTAAGGTTTGATAGTAGCTCTGTTAATGTGCAGACTGGCTGTTATTAGCTTGTCTTCTTACAATGGCTATGTTATAGCCACACTAAGTTACAGGTTTCCATTCTAAGTGAAGTTTTATAGATAAACTTTACTTTCTGAGCATTTGTGTCTGCACATGGTACTCGTAACTGCTTTATGTAATAATATCAAGAAACATTACTTGCAAGTGTCATGCTAAAATAAAACATCTTAAACAAACTACCTTAAAAGGGCAATTTTAAGTATTAGTTACATTTAGAATGATTTAAAGGCAAAAATCAACAAATGATGGAGCAGGATTAACTCAGGGCCCCTCAGAGTGTGGCAGGGGCACAAAGCAGATGGGAGCTCTGGGAAAATGAGCAGGAGACAATCTGTAGTAAAGAAGGTCTACTCAAACACAATAATGGTTTTCTGGGTGGGCACTTAGTATTATGGATATATGGAAAATGGGTCTACTTCTACCCATCAAAAACACACTTTACTGAATCTCAGATAGACAAGTCCACATTAGCAAACGTGCATTTAAACAAAAATGCATTTTCGTGAAAAACACTTTGCCGAACTGTGTAATCAAACAAAAAAGCAAATACAGCAAACACATTTAAGGAGGGGGGCAAGCCCCCCCTGCACCTCCACATCCCTGCTACTTATATATACTAACTCCAAGATCACACTACAGTGGAGAAAAGGGAATATTCCCTTATCCTCACTGTACCACAGTCTAAATATTAAAGGTTTACCTCCCATACACCACTAAAATGTGGAAAATGTGGATACCCTGTAGCCTGCAATGAGTTATAATTGGACCTGGACACTTTACGAATACTCTTGGTGCTGTGGATAGTCCAAAGAGTAAGGCTGAGTCCTGATAATGTGATCCAGGCACATAAAACCTTAAGATATGCCTGAAGTCTGGATGACTAGGAATGTGATGATAAGCATCTTTTAACTCTAGTGTTACCCAGAAAGTTGAATGAGGAAGAAGAAACGTTGCAAAGTCACATGGTTTTGAATTTTGGCAATATTGCAAACAGGTTTAGGAATGAAAGATCCAATACTGACCTCAAGCAATTCCTTTCTTTGACACTAAAACATCCTTAATTAGAACTCCGTTCACACTTGGGAACACTTGGAAACAGGAAACTGATTCTATCACTCCGTGGGACAACATGTGATGAAGGACGGGTGGAAACAAAAGATTCTGGTCTGGAAGATGAGCAATTACCCCCTGGAAGGAAGGAATTTTCTCTCAATGCCATGCGCGGCCTTGATGAATGATATTCAGAAACCTTTTGTCTGAAACTATCTGTTGCCAAAGAGAAAAGTGAAGATTCAGACTTTCTGGATATAAAAAATGGAATACCATGGTGGGAGATGGGAACAAAGGCTCTTAAATAGTCATTCTGACTTATTGGACTATCCTTGGTTTTGGGAGTTTCCAGAATTCACCTTGATACCCCCTTGTCATTTCTCCTTAAACATCTGTTTACCAGCATGTTGTTGAGACTGCTTATTTTGTTTCTTACCAAAAGTGGAAGAGGAGTTAAGAGAATCCCTTTTAAAAATTTGGATAAAGAAGGCAACAAAATTTTGTTGATTCCCTTTATCAGCTTCCTTCTTTCATCACATTTTTTGATCAGCTCTGTAGTAGACAGGCCAAAAACTAAATCACTGTTTAAGGAGAACCTTAAAATCTCATTTGTAATATTATCTGGTAGGTCCTGTGAACACAGTCATGCAAGCCTCTTCAAAACAATACCAGTGGCCATAGCCTTTGAAGAAGTATCAACAGAATCATACATACACTGCATAAAATGAGTAGTGGCTTGAATAATAGAAGAAATTAAATTATTTATATGTGATGTTTCCTCACAAGAAGAAACTGCGGACAAAATTTTCCTCATACTTTCAAAATTATTCAGGACAAAGCTTATCATACGAGCTTGAAATTCAAAATTCTGAAATTCAAATTTGCAGTCGCATACAGTCTTTCCCATCCTTATCAGAAATTGTAAAACTAGAATTAACTAAGTGTTTAGCAGCAGAAGGATTATCTAAAGCTACAGTTGCTGGTCAGGTTTGGAAAGAGTGTAAGTAAGAATTGATAAGACTGTACTGTACCGTAATTAGTTGGAAACACTGTAATGAGACTGAGAATGAAAGTCTTTATCTGTTGATTACCCAAACTCATGCTGAACAGGTGCCAGTCTCTTCTTTATGGGACAAGTCTTGTGTACTTTTTAGAATGAATTTTTCAAACACTGTTGTTCATTCAATAAGGCTTTATTAGATGTTCACAATATCTGAATATTGTCTTCATTAACAGTACTTTTAAACAATATCTAAAGTTACTGCATGTCATATTCTAATTGTCCTGAACAATGTAAACTAAAATAATAATAGTCTTTATTTGACCTGTCTTCTGTACTCAGGCTCGAGTGCCTGTATTGTAACTTAATCTTCTTTGTAGTGCCAGGTCAAATGAACTGACTAACTTAAATGAACTACTATCCTGAACACAACATATTAATATTGCTTCAGTCCAGTAATCTTCCTTATTTACTCCTCCTAACCTTGGTCTCAGGCTTCATCTCATATGTGCTTTATTTAACATTCAATTAAGGAACTTTATGTAGCTGGCAAGATTGTATCTTTCCCTTGAGAAAAGAACATTCTGTATTTCTATATTTTTACACACTTTATGCTTATCTTTCCTTTCTAATAAACTGTCTCTCATGCTTGACCAGCAAGGTTATTCTTTCCTTCTGGCTAACTATCTTCTATGCATAAATGAAACACAATTTATTTTACCCTTTAGTCTGTCTAATGTCTAATAACTACTTTAAAATGGAAGTCCCTAATCTAACAGTTCCCGCTGAGGTCCCTGATGAAAGTCTACAGGGACCTACTTCTATAGTTACCTTACATTTATATTGCTAACTACTGTATACAGCTTTATGCTACCTGACTCATAATCTGAAAAAAAAAAAAAAAAAAAAAATTGGTAAACCTGCAATTTTAATTTTGATCACAAGGTGTCACTTGAGCATTTATGGCTTGTTTGGACTGAAGTCTTTTAACTGGGTTCCTATTATTTAAGTGAACACTTAAAGTTGCGAACACTGTTTGTCGAACATGTTTACGTGAAATGGCAAAATGCCGAAAGCACGGAAACAGCAATTTTTTTCCCTAGGGAAAAAAATCACTGGGCCATTTTTGGGACTCTGTCATTTCCTCCACTGTGGTGCGATCTTGGAGTTGGTATATTTAAGTAGGGGGGTGTGGGGGGCACAGCTCCCCACATCAGGGAGTGTGGGCAGGGCGAAGACTCCCACTTTATTTTGTGTTTTTTTTTTTTTTTTTTGTTACAGATCAGCGTTTTTTTCCCCTGGGGAAAAAAAAATCGCTGATCCGTGTGTTTGACATTTTGCATTTTTGGAGTGTTTGGATCGATTATATAGTGTTCACAATTTCAAGCATTGGCTAATATAATATATACCTTTTAACTTTATGATTTAATTATATTTAGGGAATCATTTTCTTTATTTGGAGAATAAACTTGCAATTTTAATTTTGACCATTAGGTGTCACATGACCATTTATGACCTGTTTGGATTGAAGTCTCTTAGCTTTATGATTTGAATTTTTTATATTACCTAGATTCATAGTCTTTAGAGTCTTTACATCTACGTTTTGATGTATGAGTGATATATTTAAAACCTGCACATTATTCTGAAAATGAGTGTCTTTTAATTCTGTGGCTTTTAAAGCTGATTAACCTGTTTTTGTGAATTTTTATTTAAGTTAGACAGAGTATGAACTGTTAACCCTGCCCCATTGTTCTTTTATATCTCTGTATGCTGTAATGGTAAAGTTTATTACCTATTTTTTTTACCTTATGAACTAGTGCCTTAGTATACTATGAAGTCTTTTTCTTATTGCAAATGAAACCTTTTCCTATTGTTTATAGATTTACATCTTTAAACATTTTGTATTGTATAGCTTATCGAGCATGATGGCTATTTTCTGAAGACTAATTGAAATTTGCACTAAAAAGATAACTTTATAAGTGGTCTATATTCTGTGTTAACCAGATAACTTTATAAGTGGTCTTGAAACATAATTACCACATTCTGTGTTAACTTGCGTCTATACATTTTTATTTAAATTTGCTCTATAATGCTACTTACCTTTTTAACTTTTATGAATATTTATGAGATATAATAGTTTACTAAAACCTATACTTTCTATTTCAAGTCTATACCTTTGCATTGTCTATTAGTTTCTTCTTAATTTCTGACTAATATACAATAATTATGTAAAGCGCACTGTAATTTGTAAATGTGCACTGTAATCTGTAAACAAATTTTTTCAAATTAAGCCTGCCCTGTTATGCCTCAAGTGCATTGAATAATTATTACTATCTATTTTTTAGATAACTTATTTTAATAGTTTACTAAACTTATGCTTTCTGTATTTTAGGTCTATACCTTTGCATTTTATGTTAGTGTCTTTTTTCACTTTCTGACTAATGCACAATAATTACGTAAAGTATACTGTAATTTGCAAATTAATTAACAAATTAAACCTACCATGTTATATATTGAGCATACTGAATAACTAATACTACCCATTATTTAAATAACTTATTTTAATAAGCCTGTAAAAATAATTCTGTCACTTTACCCTTAACTAATGACTGAATAATGTAATAAGCCTGTTACAAATAAGTCTGTCACTTTACCCTTAGCTAATAATGTAATAAGCCTGTTAAATATAAGTCTGTCACTTTACCCTTAACTAATGACTAAATAATGTAATTCTGTCTTTACTCTTAAACTAATGACTGAATAATGTAAAGTAACTATTATTTTTATATTTTGAGATTTGACTGAAATGTACTATACTGAACACATAACTGAATATGAATGTCATATTCTGACAGTTGACTGAAATTTACATTAGCATATACTGAACATTTAAAAATACCTGTGTATATTCTGGTAACAAACTAAACTAAAAGAATATCTTTTGCCAGTGTTCACTAAATACAGACAAAAGCATAACTGAAACTGGTACGTGTTATATTCTGAAAACCAAACTATTATTGCCTGAACATAGACTGCTGGATAATTGTCTGAAAACATGAGAACATTGTCTGAACATAGATAAACTGAAAACTAGTACTACCATACAATTGTCTAAAAACATGAGAACATTTTTATTGTCTGAACATAGATAGACTGAAACCAAGTACTGTTAAATAACTGTCTGAAAACATACATACTTACTTTAACCCCTACATTTTAACTTTAAACAAACATTGAAGAAATAACCTAAACACATAGTCAACTTCTGTACCACAGCTCTTACCAAATTTTACTCTGCATTGTGCCAGTCACTAATGATAAAGGAGAGTCTGCTTTAATGTCAAAGTAGTTAGGCCTTTTAAACCTCTTCTTTTCATTTTTTGTGCAAGGCTGGGTGACTAAAGTTTTTGATTGTATTTAGTATTAGGTCCTTAAAATAACATTTGCATCTTTAATAATTATAGCATTGCTTATTGCCCTGATCTTACTTACATGTTTCTGCATGAAATAAACATTTGCAGCTTTAACAACTATAAACTGATAGCATTGCTTACTGTGCTGACTTTATTTACATTTTTCTGCATGAAATAAACATTTACTGCTAATAAACTCTTGCAAGTCTGTAAGCAAACTGATAATTTTAAATTAAATTAAATAGTAATGTAACACTGTGCATTTCTACACCTATATAAAATCTATTTTAACTGTTGAACCTTTTACATTTTGTCTCGTGAACCTTTGATTTTAACATACTGTTCTGTGAGTGAAACTCCACCCACTGTCTTACCATAATCATTTCTTTAGCTGACATCATTTAACTTTCAGTAGTACTGAATGCTGCAAGAATTGAAACAGTAAAACTGTAAATGCATTAAATGGACAGTACTGTCTTTAATTCAGCTTGCTAGGCTGGCTGTAATCTGAGCTGATGTGCTCAGCAAACTGGCATCTCCATACAAAACATATACAGTCTCAAACTGGTTACATAATGTACTCTTTATACATAGGATCTGAATTTTTAACTGTCACTTTTACAATGTAGCATTGACTTTAAAGTTTACATTCTGTAAACTAGCAAACATTCTTTTTATCTCTGTCTATATTACGATATTGTTTATGCATTGCAACACTTTAATACAAAGCTCTTAACTAATGACTGCTAAACAAAACAATAATAAAAAAAAAATATTTGCCAAATCTGTAACTGTAAACCCTTTATTCTGCACATGAATTTCTGATATACCATATTAGATATAGAGATATATGGCTACCCTTTTTTTTCCTAACTGGCCACACCCAATATATCTTTCTGAGCACTTTAGCTGTGTCAGCTGAACTGGAATTTATTTTATCTTTAACCCATAAATCTGCATGTTCCTATTGTAACCATTTTTTTTAAATCTGTACATTTTCACAAATCTTGTCTAAACAGCATATAAATCTAATGACATGTTTATACCTAGTACAGAGCTGTTACATTTTGAACTATATGCTGTAATCTTTGACCTTTTAAATCCTGACAAAACTGCATTTGTGTCTTTTTATAAAGATCTATGTGTAACTGAAATTGAATCGTCTGTAAACAATGAAATATTGTTATTTCTTTTAACCATAAACAATGACAGATTAATGCTCTGATTTTTGCAGATAGTTATGGAATGCATTCTTTTACTTGCCACTGAAGTATGTTCTTCAGTTATACTGGAATTTACTTTATTAAAATCTGCACTCTGATTCCTCTTATCTCCCTTCAGTAAAAATACTGCACTTGATTCTGAAAAATAAGAAACTAGATGAAGTAATGTGAACTTGAGACATTACCTGCATGTTATATATGTTGACTGTGTTGACATTTGTATGTTTAATACTGCAACATACTTCTGTATTTTGAATTGTATGTGCTGAAGCGTTTACACAAGGATTAATTAAATATCCCCTTAGCCTCTTCTCCTCCTACTGACATACATGACTTTTGGCTTTGCCCTGCTGAACATCTAAATACTCCTGCGCTTCAGTTCCAGTACAGGACTCCAACAAAAGCTACTCCCAGATATTGCCAAAATAAAAGCAAAAGAAAAGTATGTGCATTTAACGTTTAACTGTATTAACAATTACAACCTGCCTTAACCTTTGTTAGGTGGTTAGAGTATGCTCCCTACCAGGGTCTCCAGCAGCTAATCCTCTCTCCACTTTGTTAAGCTCTCGTATTTGTCTCTACTCTAGCCTTCTGCCCAATAGCTAGGCCTTGCACTATTGTTCTTTCCCCAGCCTTCTGGGACCTTTCATAGACACTCCTTCATCCCTCTGCTTACCATCTCTACTTTCCCCATAATTACCCTGCAGCTTTAACATTCTATGTCTTCTTCCCTCATCACAATCCCTAATCTCTCGTAACCTCAAACATCATCATTGCCTAGCTTCCTTCCTAATCCTCCCCCATTTCACTGCTGCTCTGTTTCACTAATGATTGATTGTCTTTTTCTCAGCAGCTCAAGGCTCGGGGCTAGCCCCACTCCATTTGCCCTCACTATACTTGGGCTCACTTCGGTCCTCTACCCACCCCCATTCCCACCCCCATTCTCATTTAATTTATCTCTATCCTCAACCCCACCCTCTCTCTCCATCATCTAATCAACTCCTTTCACCATCAGTAAACTGAAAGACCCACCCTATCAACCACACCCATATAACTCTCTCTGAAGCCTACATTCCTCTTCTATGGAAAAACTCCATCATTTCCCCACTATACAAAGGGGGAAATTCCCATGATCTTTCTAACTATCATCCTATCTGTATACTCTCCCTACTATCAAAAATGTTTGAAAAATGTGTTCACTCACAACTACATAAACACCTTTCAAATAATGTTCTTCTATCCCCTACCCAACACAGTTTCTGGCCAGGGCATAGCACCATTACTGCCCTATTATCTTTCACAAACTCTGTCAACAAAGCCTTGGATGCAAGCCATCTGACCTCAGTAATCTTACTAGACCTATCTAAGGCTTTTGACACAGTGCCACGTACTAAGCTAGTTAACCAACTATCACGACTAGGTTGCTCCTCAAAATCCCTCAGCTGGTTTACCTCTTACCTACAGAACAGGGAACAATCAGTAAGGTTGTTAAATGCACAATCCTATTACCAACCTAACAATATAGGAGTACCACAAGGATCCAATTTAGGTTCATTACTGTTCAATATTTTCATCAATGACCTGCACAAATCCCCCCAAATCCAGAATCTCATCCAATATGCCAGTTATTCAACACTGATATCCACCTCTGAAAATTTCTCAGACCTCCTTACAGTTACACAATAAACCTTTACTTCTATCGAATCATGGCTTACTAATGCACAACTTATGCTAAACCCCCAAAAAACTAAACTTCTACTTTTTTCTACAAAATCACCTGACATTGACTTCAAACTCCTTGCTGAAGATGGCACAGAAATAGAACTAGTGAAAACAGCCAAATACTAGGTATAACAATAGATAACAAACTCACATACGAACCACACATCCTAACTGCAATAAAGAAAACCCATTTCAAACAAGGTAAACTATATCACCACAAGCTCTACTTGGATAAAAATACCAAAATTAAACTAGCCAGTACCCTACTCATCCCCTCCATTCTATATGGTAGTGCCATTTTTACTAATCTGTACACAAACCTTAGTAATAAATTACAATCCTGTTACAACAAAATAGCCAAATTTGCCTCGGAAATACCACACCATTCTCATCACTACCATGCCATCACCAAGCCAAAATGGCTAGAGTTTTCCCACCATCTACAATACACCCAACTAATCTTAGCT
This sequence comes from Protopterus annectens, assembly GCF_019279795.1. Taxonomy (NCBI): domain Eukaryota; kingdom Metazoa; phylum Chordata; order Ceratodontiformes; family Protopteridae; genus Protopterus; species Protopterus annectens. The sequence goes on from NC_056733.1 coordinate 1,130,532,101, forward strand.
GACAAACTAATTTCTAAACTAAATGACTGCCCTGCCCTCAACTCAATCCTACAAACATATACCCCCACAAGAACACTAAGATATTTCTGTAAACACATGCTTACTGTAACTAAACCCAACAAAAGAGCAGGACAATGTCTGTTCTTCAATACCATAGCTAGACTATGGAATAACCTTCCATCAGAAATAACCTAAATTGACCACCCAAAAACTTTTAAAGTAGCTCTAAAAACACATTATCTAAACAATCCATCCTGCACCTGCCTCAGGAGCAAACCACCTTAAACAGTACATTTCACCAAATACTTTGCAAAAACCAGTCTGAACATTTTACTAGTGTAATCCTACTATACAGGATACCATAATCTTACCAAAGAAATCAATGTTTCTTAGTCCATGCCTTCTCTATTAATGTAACATTACAACCTATTGTAAGATGTTTCTAGTTTGATTTAATGTAAATCCTAAGAAATGTAAACTGTAATATGTTTTTTAAACTGAATTATTAGATATAGTCTTACATAATTATTTCAGGTATGACGTTTGTCATCAAATACAAGGCATATTGATGGAGCTTGCAGTGGCTGCCATTTTTGCCAATTGTTTCTAGAATGTGTGAGAATCACCCTATATCTATTTCACATTAATGTGCTTTAAAAACACATCACTCTGATAACAACGATGAAGTGTTTAATCCCAAGAAAACACTTATTCTGTTCAGGAGAGTAAACATGAAACAAGCCAAATAAAACATTCCAAACAACAGAAACCAAAAGATTACTTAAGCCACACATACCCTAGAGTTAATTTAATTTTTACTAAGGAACACATTGATAGTGACACCCAGAAAAGTTTATATTGTCCTTGGACCACTCTCCAAAAAGACTGAGATTTGCTGGGTTATTATTTAAATAATATAATAAGAAAAATAATTCTTCAATAAAACACATGTTGGATGATAAACTTTGTTGATAAACTTGATGTACCTTTAACTGCTTCCTGTGGGATGACTATGTGTATCAATCAGACATCAGGGACATTGTACTGACTGATATTGTCAAATATGTTGAAAAAGTTAAATTATTCTTGCATCAAGAAGTTGTGTTATACAATGTTAATGCATGTAGAAGTATTTTCAGTGACTTATTTGAGTTATTCATACTAATATACCTACTATGGATCTGCATAACATTTTGGTGGCACAAAATCCAGTTCTACCTATATATTTTGGAACTCTTAATGTATACAAATCAACTGAAGAACCCTCTCTTTCACCCAAGATCCCCCAAACAGAACCTTTAAAATGTTTTCAAACAGGTAACTTATCAATGAAGTTATAAAAAGTAGGTCATACATCAAAGACTACTGGCACTTTTTGGAGCAATTAAAATGTGTGTATTAGAAACAGCTATCAGAGATGTATTAATTATGAAAGTTTTATTAAAACCACTGTTATTTGTGAATGATTTATATAGTGTTACATAATTACTTCTGGTTTACCATCAAAGTTTATCATCAAACATGTGACATAGTGATGGGGTCTGCAGTGCCTGTCACTTTCTACAATTTGTTCTTGCATGAGTGGGAACCAGCTCTATCTATCAGAGTTCACATTGGTCTAATATTCTGGTGAACTTCAGATATATTGGCAATTTGTTTTCCATATGGCATGGGGAAAGCAATGATCTGAATAAGTTTATTATATATTTAAATAACACCACACCATCTCTGAAACATTCTGAAGAGTGGTCCAAGGAAATATAACATTTCTGGATACCACTATCAGTGTGTACCTTAGAATGAAATAAACCGCAAAATATACAAGTTTTAAATTACCTTGTGGTTCATCTTGTTTGGTGTGTTTCCTAAAAGATCAATTCTTGGTTGCAATTTTTTAATTAATTAATTTATTTATTTATTGACATTTGTTAACCTCACAGTTAGACGTTGCCCGTTTGATTCTCAGTTAGAGCGTCTTCTGTGTGGCGACATGCGTGACCAGGCAATCCTTCATTGAAGGTTGTGCTTTAGGCCTGGCAAGCCAGCACGTAAAACTCTACTGCCAATCATTAGCAGACCGGAGTTCCACTGTGGCGACCCCTAACCGGGAAAAGCCGAAAGACACAAAAGTTGACATTTGTTAACCGTGTTTATCCAACTGGGTTTGTGGCCCATTTTCAGTTGAGACCCGAGTTGAAAAGCTCCAGTAGTACAATTTTTAAAAAAGTGCAATTTTAAACAATATTGATATAATAGCAGTTATAGCAAAAAGATTCACATATGTTGGGTTACATGCATAAAGTTAAAGTTGCATTAAAAAGAAGCTTAGTAACATCATTTTACATTGATATAGTTCAATAGGTCAACAATAACACATTTTTGTTTGTATAAAATTATGCAAATGCATAGTAGACACATTGGAGGTAGAGGTGTAATGAGGTACTAAGTATGGACCTTTTGAGTGTACATAAAGGGAAGGAATACTAGGTGGGGTCATGGCAAGGGCAGGTCCTGGAATTGAGAAAATAAGCTTTTAGTTCATTTTTAAAGTGTGAGGTGTGGGCAACTGAACGTAAGTCAAGGGGAAGTTTGTTCCAAGCATGGGCAAGGGAGTGTTCATAGAGTAGTTTGCCTACTGACCTTTTTTGGGGGTAGACATCATGTAATTGTTGGTTAGAAGTATGGAGGGTCTGGGATGGGATGTAGAAGAAGACTAAGGAAGATAGAGATGGACAGAAGGAGGTTTTATAAAGAATAGAGTGTAGCATATGAAATTGATAAGAGCAGAAATTAGGGAAGTTCAAGCCATTAAAGAGAGTTTAAAGAAATGCAGTGGTGGGAGTTGTATGGGGAGTTAGTAATGAATCTGGCTATTTTATGGTAAGTCTGTTGGAGTTTGTTTAGAGTGGAGGCCTGGATATTGGGTAAGAACTGGGGTGGCATATAAGAAGGAGGGGAGGAGGAGTGCCTGGCCCACGGTAAGTCTAGATTCAGGGGTTAGGAATTTTTTGTTCGGATATAGTAGACCTAGTTTCTGGTTTGTTTTTTTATACACTGGAGTATGTGTAGGTTGAACTTTAGTTCATCATCAATAATGACCCCAGGAGTTTTGTGTGGGTGTCAGGTTGGATAGTTGTATTGTTAGAAGATGTAATAAAAAAGGAGGTTTTGGCTGTCCCACAGGGCTCCGTCCTATGACTTCCCTTGTTTAGATTGAATCATTCATACCTATCTTTTTCATCTGATGTGTTCTACAGTCTATATGCAGATGACCTGAAATTGGGTAAACTGATGACATGTGTTACAGATAAGGCATGTTGCAAAAGAACTTGACTAAATTAACCATATGAGCACAGGAGAATAATATGCTGATAAATACATCAAAAACTAAGTGTATGAGATTTGGGAGATAAATTGAAAGGTGAATATTTAATACAGCACAAAGTGATTGAAAATGTAGATTCATTTAAGGACCTGGGTATATGGGTAGATCCAGCTTTAGGTTTTTCCTATCATATCAACCAATTGGTTAATGACAGTTATAGAACTATAGGTTGCAAAAAAAGATTTATAAAGTCTAGGAAATCAGAAATGATGATGTCATTGTTGATATTTACATTAGACCCAAACTGGAATATGGAATAAAAATATGAAAACCTTATAAGAACATAAGCATAAGTAAACTGGAAAGAGTACAGTCCAAATATACTAAGAGTATCCATTGATGTGAAGATTTAAGTTATTATGAAAGACTAAAATATCTGAACGTGTACAGTGACTCTTACAGATATTTAAGGCAAGCTCTTATTCAAGTATATAGGGCATTTAGAGACAACTATCTCTGGGAAAGTTTGGGGTTATCAGAAAATAGTAGAGAACCAACAGTCAATTTATGTAGAAGATTCTGTAGGAATGAGAAGTGTACTAATTGGTTCTGTGAGAGAGCAGCTGATGCATGGAATAGATGACCAAACTACATTAATGCAAGCAATAGTTTACAGCCTGGACACATTATGGTAATAACTGTTTTGGTATATTGACAGCCTAGATGGGCATTACTTGAAATATCTGTATGTATTTATGCATGTTTGTAACTTTACCATTTGTGCAGCTCAGAACTCTATGTATGCTGCTGTGTATGCATGGAATTTTAAGCTTTATTAAAAAAAAGTAAATCTGCTTACTCTGCTCAATGGGCACTTTTCAAAACAGAATAGCATTTTCCTACTCTAAATGAAGCATAATGCAAGTACGGCTTATCAAAAGATCCTGCCATTTGCAGAATGGCAGAAATATCATTCCAGAAGTGGTCCTTTACACTGTATAAAGCAGTGAAGAGGCATTTATATTAACTCAGGGTGCATGACTGAAAGGAGAAATAATGGAGTTTGCAGAGATACAAGCATTAGGGGACGTTGTCTATTAAGTACACGAGCATGTGTACCTAATAAACAAGTAAGAAAACCAGTAAGGAAACCTCCATAAAGAACTTCTCCAAAGCCAACTTCATGTTACTCAAGTCAGAAGTGACAAACTTCATGACACCCATGCAGACGGGAACTGAAAGTTCAACTGCTGAATCCTACACTAAGGCACTGTACGAGCACATCCACTCGTGCATGAATTGTGCCATCCCAAATAGAACCAAGATGCTCTCCTCCAAAAAAAGGAAGCCAATATGGTGGTTCCCTGCCATAAACAAACTTTACAACAAAAGGAAGAAACTGTTGCAGAAAAGAGGAAAATCCCAGGATGCAAAAAACTCCCTTACCAGCCTCAGTAAGAAGCTGAGATCCCTCATAAAATTCTCCAAAGCTAGTTATGAAAATAATATTGCCAAAGATTCCAAGGACAACCACAAGGCATTCTATAACTATGTCAAGAATCTAAATGGCAATGCTCAGATCTGCTCTGAGCTACAACAGAATGGCATTAAATATACTGATCCCAGGGATATTGCCAGTATCCTGGCAGGTCAATTCAGTGCCAACTTCACCCCCCCTCTCACCCCCTAAATAGCCCATCTCAATACCGGAGGATTGCCAAATTCTGGTAAAAATGGGCACACAGGTAAAAAACTCACGCTTCAAAGCTAAAAATACAGCATCCATGGGACCAGATGACATCCTGTGCTGTGTACTACATGAGCTACAAAATGAACTGGCACCTCAGCTAAGTGTCATGTTTAATCATAGCCTCACTTCAGGCTTTGTGCCCACTCAGTGGCACACAGCTACAGTTATCTCACTCCACAAGGGGGGATCCATCTTGGATCCCGGGAACTACCGCCCCATCAGTCTGATGATCCTGATCTGCAAGGCCTTGGCATGTATTATCATGGAACTTATAAACAAAGATATTGGCAACCTTCATACACTGGACCCCACCCAGTTTGGGTTTGTGAAGGGCCGATCTTGTCTCCTGAACCTGATTGACTTCTTCAAATCAGTCTCCAGAACCGTGGACGAGGGTAAGGCAGTCCACACAGCCTATCTGGACCTTGTCAAGGCCTTTGACACCATCCCCCAATCTGGAATCATAGATAGACTTACTAAGCTGGGCATTAATCCCTACGCCACTTGATGGGTTGCCAACTGGCTTACTGACAGAACCCAGACTGTAAAAGTAGCTGACTCCAAATCCAGCTTCAGACCAGTGACAAGTGGAGTACCACAGGGTTCAGTCCTGGGACCGCTCTTGTTTGGCATCTACTTCTTTGAAGTATAGGCCAACACTAAGGGACTCTGGCTAACAAAGTTCACAGATGACTGCAAACTGGGAGCCATTATTGAATTCCCAAATGATGTGGATACTCTACAAAAGGGACTTACAGAAACAGATGCTTGGTGCCAAAGCCATGGGCTCAAGCTCAATGCCAAGAAAGGTATAGTTATCCCCTTTGGGAAAAAATATTTACCCATGAATTACCACATAGGTGGCAGTACACTAAACACAGAAAGTGTGATAAGAGACTTAGGGACACAGGTGGACAGTGGTCTCACGTTTGATAACCACATTGCCACAACAGTCAGGAAATCCTTCTATGTGGCACACCTCATCACTAAGGGCTTTTCATCCAGAAAAAAGGAGGTCATTGTCCCACAGTAATCATCCCTCATTAGACCCATTATAGAATACAATGCCCTATTTGGTATGTACCTCTCAAGACATCTGCAACAACTAGAAAGGCCACAGAAATACCTCACTAAAAGAATCACAGGCCTAAAGCAGATGCCCTATGTTGACCACTTTAAAAAACTCCAGCTATACTCGCATATTGTCTACTCAGAGGTGATCTCTGCTTAACATACAAGGCCATGTCAAACTCAAAGCAGTTGGACATGCTACACTTAAAAAAAATCCCAATTCCTCAGAGCCACATGTTCCAGGGATCTAAACCTTGTCATCACAATAAACAAAACATGCTGGAGGGATAAGTTCCTAACCCAGAGACTCCCCAGACTCTGGAACAGATTGCCCATACATGTCAAGTAAAGCGCCTCTGGGAGAAAGGAAATTCACCCCAGGGATCATGTCAGTCACCCTGCTAGGCAGGGGTCCAGGGAAGTAAATAGTATGGGAAGAAATAGCTAGGGAATTGTTATGGCTAGGCTTGTATAGGCCCTAGGGCCGATAGTCTAGTACCAACCTATGAACCTATGAACATACACACACATATATGTATGTATAAATATATATATATATAAATATATATATATATATATATATATATATATATATATATATATGTATGTGTGTGTGTGTGTGTGTGTGTGTGTGTGTGTGTGTGTGTGAGTGTGTGTGTGTGTGTGTGTGTGTGTGTGTGTGTGTGTGTGTGTGTGTGTGTGTGCATATATCTGTATCTCTCTCTCTCTCTATATATATATATATATATATATATATATATATATATATATATATATATATATATATATATATATATATATATATATATATATAGAGAGAGAGAGAGAGAGAGAGAGAAATATATATATTTATTTTATTTATTTATTTATTTTACATTTGTTAACTGGGAAAGTCCTACTGGATATAGGTCCATTTTCAGTGGAAACCCGGGGAAAAAAGCTCCAGACATTCATTACATGTAAATATACAGTGAAATATTAGAAAACGGACATTTGTTCAACAGTAGATACACATATATTCAAGATTTTCTAGAATACACACAGGAAATATCTAGAAATAATTAACTTATAAGAGAGAACACATACATTTTTAGTGGTTCTCATACATTTTAGTAGTACATGGTTGTGCCAAGTTATCATCCTTACTTTAATCCTTTCCAGTAGGTAAGAGACGTGTAATCAATTTTCTAAACAGTTAATGAATCAGAGTAATACAGTGAAAGTTTCTTCCTGTAGTAAGGTTTTCATATATAGTTATTTTGAGTAGGTATTAGTCAGGGTTTGTGCAGGGACAAAGCCAATGCATTTTTAAGTATTTTTAAGAGATATTTTGAACTGAGTTAAGCAGGGAACTGTAGTAAGTTCTGCAGGAAGTAAGTTCCAGGTTTTCCCAACAGATTTGGAAAATAGTGATTCACCAGCTGAATTGTTGTATTTAACAGTTTTTACTAGTGTTCTGTTGGAGGAGCAGAGTGTTTTTAGGTTACTGTAGGGGTGAAAATATCTATGTACTATCTGGTTGGTAGATAACTTTGTGAACAACTATTGAAGTTGGTAGGGTAGTTCTAGCCAGCCTAGTGATTTAAGGTTTAAACAGTGATGTGTTCTGTATGCCGATCCTGTGGCAAATATGGCAATTTTATTGTAGCAGCTAGTAAGTTTATTGAGGTCAGATTTGCTTAGGTTTGCAAAGATGGAAGAGGCATAAAGAAAGGTTGATAACAAATGTGTACGAGAAATCACAGTCCTAGCAAATGGGGTTAGGAATTGTTTAATCTTATATAAAGAGCCTAGTTTCTTATTAACTGTTTTAATAGTTTTGTTGATGTGAGCATCAAACCTAAGGTTGTTGTCGATATGTACTCCTAGGAGTTTAGTACTAGGTTCTGGGGAAATTATGGTACCATTGTTAGATGTTATGGTGAGAGATGGTAAAGGGACCTTGTGAGTGGGGGTGAAGTGTAACAGCTTGGTTTTATTTGAGTTTAATAGTAGACGGCGACCAGTGAGCCAGTTCTCTACTTTGTTGAAGGTGATTTGGGATAAAGATTGTAAGTCTGTGGGGGAGGTGGCAGTGCAGATTAGGGTCGAATCATCTGCATACTGAATACAAGTTGCATCTGGGATGACTTTATGCAGATCATTAATGAAGATGGAGAATAGGAGGGGGCCTAATATAGACCCCGGGGGGACACCAAGGGTGATTGGTAATAGGGAAGATAGGTTATCTTTCCATAGTACAGCTTGTTGTCTGCCACTTAGATAGGAATGAAACCAGCGAATTGCTAGGTTATCTATAGAGAGTGTTTTTAATGTCCCTAAGGGTAGCAGGTGGTTTACCATGTCGAATGCCTTGGAAATGTCTAGGAAGACGGCTGATGAGAGTTTGTTGTTATTACGGTTTTGATTTATTGTGTAGGAGAAGGAAAGAAGGGCTGAGGATGTACTATGGCAAGGTCTAAATCCGTGCTGGGAGGGGGCTAGGAAATTGTTCAGATTAAGATAGGCTAGGAATTGTTTAGGGATACATTTTTCTTAATTTTAGCCAAGGGTGACAAGATGGCTATAGGCCTGTAATTTGAGAGTTCAGTAGAATTTCCCCCTTTATGGAGAGGAATAATGTGGGAGATTTTTCCAGATAGAGGGGATATAAGCTTTAACAGTAGATCTATTGATTAGTATTGAAATCTGGTATGCTATTTCATCAGCGGCTTTTTGGAGATACTCTGCGGGTAGTATGTCTGCCGAAAGGGTGGTGATTTTCAATTTCTTGAGTAGTGACCTAATAAAAGATGTTGGTACTGGCTCAAACTTAAAGAGGGTGTGATTATTGGGTGTGGGATTGGTAGAACTTGGGCTATTGGGAGCTAGTTTGTTGGCAATGGATTGAATGGTTTCTGTAAAGAACATGTTAAAGGTGTTACCAACAATTTTTGGAGGTTTTTGAAGGGTAGTCAAGAGGGTAGGGGTAGACAATTGTCCTGGGTGGAGAAGTTTATTTATGCTCGACCAAAATTTTTGTGGATGATTTTGGTGCTTTTGTTGCAGATTGCAGTAGTAGGTTTTTTGTCTAGTATAACAGACTTCTTTGTATCATTTCTTAGTTGTTTATATATGAGGTGGTCTTTTGGGGATTTACTGGTTCTCCAGGAGGCCCATGCTTTAATCTGCATATAATTATATGTATATATATATATATTTGTTTTTTGTTTTTTTTTTTAATTCTGGGATAGTCTGTCTGGGTATGTACCCATTTTCAGCAGAGGCCTGGGGAGAAACCCTCCTCAATATAAATCATATTTCACATTGCAATACATAGAGAATTTGCATTTGCTACAGCAAATACAAAATTACATTCAGAACACTAATACACAGAGAAAAATATTTTCAAAAGTGCACATAAACTGGGTAAGTACAGTATAATATTTACATAATTGAGAGACAACATGGTAGGTGTGATAGAATGAAATAAGTTGTTGATATGAGAGTCTAAGACTGTTATGGGGGTGTTTACTTTCAGATATACTAGTGAAGACAGACATGATGCCAAAGTGTTGTGAGAAGAGAGTTATGTTGAATGCAGTGAAACAATAACCAAACTTTATCATGGTCTTAAGCATGTATTATAGACAGATGGAGGTTGTGATATAGAGTTTTTATCAACATATAAAGCACAGGGATGGGTTTTTTATGCGAATATATTAGAGTTTAATGAGAGTTAGGGGAATTATGAAGAAAATAAAATGTTTATAGAGACACTAAGAGAGATTCCACAGGAATGTTTTCATGGATAAGGGGTGAAGAGTAGATCTGAGCTTTAAGTGGGACAGTAGATGGTCATCCCATTGTATAGCAGGAGTAGAGACGTTCCTTTTTAGGTAGTCTTTTAGATGGAGTTTGAAGGCTTGGTAAGAGGTAGATTTTCTAATGGAAGTAAGGTGGGAAATTTCCTATAACACTTCCAACCTTCTCTTGTTGTGTTTTTAAAGGTTGTGTCTCTGGCTTCTACCCCTTGTGAATTTAAAGTCCCTCTCTCCCCTCTTTCATCGCTATTGTCTGTTGTCTAACCTATTTAAGTACTTTCCCAATCAGGTTTTTTCAAATTTCTCCATAATACTAAATGCCAACCCAGTAGACTAGTATTGCACTTGAGTAAACTTCCCTTACTAAAATTGTTTCCTGCTCATTTTCCCAGAGCTGCCATCTGCTTGGCATCCTTACTACACTCTGATGGGGTCCTGAGTTACTCCTGCTGCATCCGTTGTTGAGTTTCCCTTTAAATCATTCTAAAGGCCTCGAATACTTGAAATTGCCTTGTCAAGGTAGTTTGTTTATGAAGTTTTGTTTTAGCATGACACACACAAGCAATCATTCTTGGTATGATTACATCAAGAGGTTAGCAGTGCCCTGTACAGATGCAAACACTCAGAAAATAAATGTTATCTATAAAACTTCCCTTAGAACTGAAACCTGTAACTTAGTGTGCCTAAAGCAAAGCCACTGCATGGAGATAAGCTTATTGCAGCTAGTTTGCACATTAAACAGCACTACTTATCAAATCTTAGTACAATCTAACCTAGTCTAGTGCAAAACCCTAGAGCCCACCCAAGGACACTTCTGTCTAATCCAGTCCACAACATACAGTAACCCACCCAAATACAGGTCCAGACAACATGGATGTGCAGCTTCCAAATGCCAGCTTGGCAAACATTGGCATTCTGAGATAATGTAGCAATTGTCTGATGTTCACAGACAACCATATAATCATTAAAGAAATACAGTATGTGAGAGATGCACATAAACAATTTCATTGGAGTCCAGAATCTTGCATACAAACAAGGTTGTCAAGAGCACGCACACTACATCCACCACACAGTGTCCATCACACACATAGACCAACCTATACTGAGACACTAAAAAGCAATATTCCCAAACCTCAAAGACCTCCTAAGCCTATAAATAGGAAAGCACTCATCAAAACCAACACCAAACACCACATATACTCCTACACACAAAGACCATAAGGGAAGCCAAAATATTACCTAGGACTCTTGTCATAGCGGACTCCATTGCATGACACACATGCCCCACTCACCAGTCTGAACAAGGAAAAGATAATGGATGGTTGCTTATCTGGAGCCAGGATCCACCAAGTTACACATGCACTCAAGTCACTACATCACAGGTACCAGTATTATTCTATCATAGTCATGTGGGCATTTAAAACTCCATAGTTCTATGGACTATATGAAGAGAGACATTGTTGATCTCTCTAAATATGTGTCTCAGGAAGGTCACCAAGGCAATGGATGATGGGAAAATGGTATATACTACCTATCTGGACCTGGCTGAGGCATTCAATACAATATCTCACTCAGGTATAGTTGACAAACTCATGGAACTGGGAATAAACCCATAAATAACTTGCTGGATTGCCAGCTGGCTCACAGACAGGACCCAGGAAACCAGGATTGGTAAGACCACCTCCACTAAGAGAGACCGATCACCAGAGGGATACCTCAGGGCTCAGTGCTGGGACTGTTCTTATTTAGTATCTACTTCTCATTTGGGAAAGGCTAATGTCAAGGGCCTTTGGCTGACCAGTTTTGCAGATGATGGCAAATTGGGAGCTATGATAAAATCCACCCATGACACAAATCTTACAAGATCATGTAATACAGACAAATGACCAATGCCAAAATCACAGATTAAAACTCAATGCCAAGAAATGCATTATAGTGCCTTTTGGGAAAACTACAGACAGCTCTAAGAGATGACCCAGTATAGACAGTAATTTGGGCTTTGACCACCATGTGACCAAGGTAGTAAGAATGTTGCCTATCTTATAAGTAAGAACATTGCATCCAGGTTGAAAAAAGTCATAGTGACACTTTATTCTGTCCTGATCAGACCCATCATTGAGATTAATGTCCCATTTGGCATATACCTAACCGGGCTTGTACGAAATTTGGAATGTCAAATCCAGGCTATAAACAAATATACTGATTGTTTTAAAGCCCTGTCTCTATACTCTGTCTCTTCCAGTTACTGAGAGGAGATCTATTCATGGCATACAAGGCATCTTTGTATCAAGCTCTGATTGACCTTTTGAACATATGCAAAACAAAGAGCATCAGAACTACAAGATCCAAGGATTTAAATTTTGCTTGTGACATAAATAAGACATGTTGGTGAGACAGATATGTATCTCAGAAGAACCCCATGCTCTGGAACAGGCCCCCATCTATGTAAAGCTGAGTCCATTCCTAACTTTATTTAAGAGTAACCTTGATAAATGGATGGGAGATTGGAAATTCATCCCAGGTCTGGTCCCCCTGTCTCTGATAGACAGAGGTAGACAATAATGCCCAAATTAACACCCTTCCCCGCATAACCTCTAGAAACTATCTAGCTAACACACTGCCCCTAATAAATGCCCATGATACATACGAACACAATTGGGTTGGGTTATATAGCTAAGCTTATAAATGCCCTTGTGGTTGTTAGCCTAGTATATGCAAATGAACCTATAGGTTCATATGTTTATAGGTGTTTACTAGGCTAATGACCACAAGAACCTTTTTAATCCTAGCCATGCATCCCAAATCTCTGATAAGGTCTGATACCCTTGATAAGTGTAAGCAGGGGCTTGGGAGATGACTCATTTACAAGCTAGGGCCTGGGAGGTGAACCATTTACAGATTGCCTGTGTCCATTAGAGACATAGTTGCCAACCAGGGATGAATTTCCTATCACCTATCCAATTGTCCAAGTTGCACTTGAATGGAGTTAGGGAGTAACTCTGTTTCACATGGATGGGGAGCCTGTTCCAGAGACTGGGTAATCTCTGGGATACATACCTTTCTCTCCAGCAGGTCCTATTTATATGACAAGCAAGGCTTAAGTCTTTAGAAGGGGTAATTCTGGTGTTGTTTGTTTTATGAATATGTAGGAGGTCCATCAGAATGGGGTCTGACAATGCCCTGTATGTCAGGCATATATCTCCCCACAAAAACCTGTAGGAGACAGAATTCAGGAATAGAGCCTTGAAGCCGTCTGCATAGGATATTTTACTTAAGCCATGTATTCTTTTACTGAGGAACCTCTTTGGACGTTTCAGTTGTTGGATGTCTGGTTAGGTACATACCAAATGTGGACTGTACTCAATGATAGGTCTGACAAATGCCGAATACAGTGGAACAATGATTTCCTTGGACTTAGATGCCATACCCTTGTTTATAAGTTGCACAACATAGAATGATTTCCTCACTACTGTAGATATGTGATGGTCAAAGACTATATTACTATCTATGTGTGTCCTAAGTCCCTGACTACTGGGTCAACTCTAAGGGGTCTGTTGTCATTATGATAGTTACCAGGGGTGGATGACTTACCGAAAGATACTATTATGTATTTTTTCACATTTAGTTTTAGTCCATGGCTCTGACACCGGATGTTTCTGTATCAGCCCCTCCTGGAGAGCATATGTGTCAGTGCGGGATTCAATGACAGCTCCTAATTTGCAATCATCTGCAAATTTAGTCAGCCAAAGAATACTGACATTGGCCTTGACGTCATGGAAGTAAATGACGAAAAGGAGCGGTCCAAGGACTGATCCCTGAGGGACTCTACTTATGACTGGCCTCTTTGTAGAGATGGACTCCCTAGTTCTAACTTCCTGGGTCCTATCTGTGAGTCAGTTGGCTATCCACCTGGTGACCACCTGGTGACATACAGGTTTGTACCTAACCTCTGGAGTTTTTCAGCAATGCTCGAGTGGAGTATTGTGTCAAATGCTTTACTCAGGTCATGGTAGGCAGTGTGCACCATTTTGCCCTCATCCATTACTTTGGTGACCTTCTCAAAGAAGTCCACCAGTTTGAGTAGGCATGTTCTGCATTGACAAAACTAAACTGGGTTGGGTCCAGTGTCTGGAGGTTTAATATATCATTGTTGATCCTTTCCATGATAATTCTTTCCATGACTTTACTTATAAGACTAGAGAGACTTATGGGTCTGTAGTTTCCAGGGTCTGTAGAAGGGCGATCTTTGTGCAGAGGGATGACTGTTGCTGTTCTCCATGTATGAGGCATGAAGCCTGTTTGGAGGCTATAGTTAAATAACAATTCCAGAGGTCCTGATAGCACATGTTTCATCCTATTTAGTAGGCATACTGGGATATTGCCTGGGCCCACTGATGCAGTGTTCTTGGCATTAGAGCGAGCATTAAGGACCTGTTCCCTAATGATAGCAGGGGGAGTTATATTTGATGGTATTTCCTAAGGGAAGGTTGAGGGGGAGAAAAGGGTAAATGTGGAGCTGAATTGTTCAGATAGGAGGTTTGCTATATCTTCTGGCTCAGTATAGGTGGCTCCATTTACAATGATCTCTGACACAATTGTGTATTGCCTTTGAAGTTGCGGACATAGCTGAAAAATGCCTTGTGGTTGTTCTTGGCCTGGGAGACCAAATTCACCTCAAATTTGGCTTTGGTAGACTTATATTTGTCCTCTAAGATGTTTGTTTAGTTTGATGAGAGTGTTTTATCTTGCTGGGTGCTGCACCTCCTAATTTTTGCCATGATTTTCTTCCTTCTGTTATACAGCCTATTGATTTTGTGATTCCACCGGGGTGGCTTGTTTTTTGAGTTGTTCTGTACTTCTTCCTGGTTGGCACAGCTGCCTCTATGCAGCTATTAACATGCTTGTACAGGATGTCTGTGAACAGTTCTGCACAGGCAGCAGTGTTGTCAGGGTTTATGGGGGCTTGAAATTTTGCCAGGTTATCACTTAATAGCAGGACATTAGCCTTAGAATAGTTCCTGAATATTCCAGGTTTAGCTGGAAGTCTAGGTTTAATTTTTACTTCAAAGGAGACCATTTTGTATTCTGACCTCACCAGGGAGGACATTACAGTAGGAGGTGTGCAGCACTCTCCTCTGTACAAACAGATGCCATATGCTGACTGTCTAAAAAACTCCAGCTATACTCTGTGGCATATTGTCTACTCAGAGGTGATCTCTTCTTAACATACAAGGCCATGTTAAACCCTGAGCTGTTGGACATGCTCCACTTAAAGAAATCCCAATCCCTCAGAGTCACACGCTCCAGAGATCTAAACCTTGTCATCACAATGAACAAAACATGCTGGAGGGATAGGTTCCTGACCCAGAGACTCCCCATACTCTGGAATAGACTGCCCATACATGTCAAGCAGACTGCCTCCTTGGCCCTCTTCAAAAGGAACCTTGATGATTGGATGGGAAATAGGAAATTCACCACAGGGATCATATCAGTTGCCCTGCTAGACAGGGGTCCAGGGAAGTAAATATTGTGAGAAGAAATATCCAGGGAATTGTTATGGCTAGGTTTGTATAGGCCCTAGGGCCAATAGTCTAGTATCAACCTATGAACCTATGAACCTATTAGTGAGGACCAGATCCAGATCCAATATGGCTATATATTTATATAGAGATATAGATAGATAGACAGACAGACACAGATAGATAGATAGATAGATAGATAGATAGATAGATAGACAGCTAAATAGACAGACATTTATATATATATATATATATATATATATATATATATATATATATATATATATATATATATATATATATATATATAAATATGAAGATATATATATATATGTATATATATATATATATATATATATATATATATGTATGGGTTTGCCTGAAAACATTGAAAGCCCACAATATCGAAGACCAAATTGCTGAGACGAAAGTATAAAAACCACACTTCAGCGGATGACCGGATCAGCAAATCCATTCCGAAGGTAAGTAACCTGTTAGCAAATAAGGTGGACTTTGCCCTTTTCCCAAACGTAGTGCGATCTTGGAGTTGGTATATTTAGTTTGGGGGGTGTGGCGGGGCACAGCCCCCTCAAATTGGTGGGTGTGGGGAGCCATAGCCCCCCCCACCTGGGTGAGTTGGGGATGGTACAGGTTTGTTTTTATTAGTTGTGGTATGAGTAGATAATTACCCCAGGAATGGATTTGATGATCCAGTCATTCACTGAAGTGAGGTTTCAATGCTTTTGTCTCAAGGATTTGGTCTTTGATATTATGGGCTTTCAGTGTTTTGAAGTAGACCCTTATAGCTATCTAAAAATAAAGATATATATATATATATATATATATATATATATATATATATATATATATACATATATATATATATATATATTATATTCGGATGCACTTTGGATACTTGAAATTTTAAAACATCGAACCTCTGAATAACGAAGACCAGAGGATCGAAGTTTTGAAATCTTGTACGTTTTCAATGGAGATTGCCATACAGTGCAGAACAGGAACTTTATCATTCTCTTCACTGTAGTGCGATCTCAGAGTTAGTATATTTAAGTAGCAAGGGTAGTGGGGGGGAGCGGGGGGCTTGCACCCCTGCAAAGATGTGAAATTAGTAGTTTTTACCTTTTGGAGGTTTATTTTTTCTTGGTTTGAGATTTCAAAACTTCGATCCTTTGGTCTTTGTTATTAAGAGGTTCAATGTTTTCAAATTTTGAGTATCTAAAGTGAATCCATATATACATATGTATATATATATATATATATATATAGATAGATAGAAAGATAAAATCCCCAACTGACTGTGAGTATCACAGGAATAGATTGTTGTTGTTATACAGTGACATTATTTAAGAAAATAATGGCTTGCCTTTCTTAAATAATGTCATTGTATAATGAAACTTTTGTATTCTTTCACCTCTTCAGTGCCATATGGATGTACTGCACATGTGTATATCAGTGTAATGCAGAAGTGGTGATGGAGAAATGAGCATCTCTGTCGTACTTTCTATTTCTCTTTTTTTTTTTTTTTTTTAATATTGCTAGCTAATGTCTTTGCTGCTTTGCTGAAGAATTCTGCACAAAGCCAACAATACAGGAGGCAGAAAGAGTAGAATCAGGGATAATATTACTGTAAATCACTTAAAAGATTTTGGCAACAACATACATTCTCTGAACAAGAGCAAGAATGAGATTCTAATGTCTGGTAATGTTAAATGAGATTCTAATGTCTGGTAATGTTAAATGAGATTCTAATGTCTGGTAATGTTAAATGAGATTCTAATGTCTGGTAATGTTAAATGAAATTCTAATGTCTGGTAATGTTAAATGAGATTCTAATGCCTGGTAATGTTAAATGAGATTCTAATGTCTGGTAATGTTAAATGAGATTCTAATGTCTGGTAATGTTAAATGAAATTCTGATGTCTGGTAATGTTAAATGAAATTCTAATGTCTGGTAATGTTAAATGAAATTCTAATGTCTGGTAATGTTAAATGAGATTCTAATGCCTGGTAATGTTAAATGAGATTCTAATGTCTGGTAATGTTAAATGAGATTCTAATGTCTGGTAATGTTAAATGAGGTTCTAATGTCTGGTAATGTTAAATGAGATTCTAATGTCTGGTAATGTTAAACGAGATTCTAATGTCTGGTAATGTTAAATGAGATTCTAATGTCTGGTAATGTTAAATGAGATTCTAATGTCTGGTAATGCTAAATGAAATTCTAATGTCTGGTAATGTTAAATGAGATTCTAATGTCTAGTAATGTTAAATGAGATTCTAATGTCTGATAATGTTAACCGAGAGAAATCTGCAGGGATTTACCAGTAAATCAAAATGTTTATGAGGGGCAGGGCAAAAACTTGATGATAATTAGGGCCTTCTGCAAAACTGTTGACATTTGTAAAGAATGGTTACCAGAAGTGCAATCGATCACTGCTGCCAGTAAGCATACTTCTCAGCTGTCCAGAGTTTTGCAGAATGTTCCAGATTTTTCTCATATTTTGCCTTGTCCCTCATAAAAATATGTTAGGAATGGTGTTATCAAACATATCCCAGTACAAAACTGAGCCTCAGGAATGCTTTAGCTACCACACTTCTTTCTTTTGGTATATGCACGATTTACAGTGGGCACTATGACTGGACTGTCCAATCAGCATGCAAGTTTTTGAATACTGGATAAGTATACACACATACACGTATGCATACAGGACACTGTCTATCTATCTATCTATCTATCTATCTATCTATCTATCTATCTATCTATCTATCTCTCTCGCTCTCTCTCTCGATATATATATATATATATATACTTATATATGCAATATGCAGAGGGGGAGAGAGATAAATAGATGTGTGTGTGTGTGTATATATGGGTTCCTATGATTTCATCGAAATGCCAAAACATCGACGCTCACTTCTTTGACACGAAAACATCGACTCTTCATACCATCGACATTTCACGTAAGCGATCCTCCCCCTCTCAGGACCCATGGTAGCACTTGTGTGTGTATTGCGATGTAAATTACAACGCTGTCAAGGGAAATTGTAGGTAGTGACTTGAACCATATGCGCTGTAGCAGACAAACAAGTGCTACCATGGGTCCTGAGAGGGGGAGGATCGCTTACGTGAAATGTCGATGGTATGAAGAGTCGATGTTTTCGTGTCGAAGAAGTGAGCGTCGATGTTTTGGCATTTCGATGAACTCATAGGAACCCATGTATATATATATATATATATATATATATATATATATATATATATATATATAGATAGATATAGATATAGATATGTTTATATATGCAGATACTGATGTATGCACACAGACGCATATAAGCATACTTAGATGCAGCCACACAAGTACAGACATACAGACACAAAATACACAGATGCACACCTGTATATTAACACGGATATAGAAACATAACAGGCATAAATCACAATAATATGTCCGCTATCAAGTCCAAGTCAGACAGAACACACTTTTCTGTGTAATAGTAGTGTAACCTATTGACTAAGAAAGGTTTAAAAACTGAAAACATTAACAAAAATGCAGAAGGAGAGACAGAACATGAAACATTTGTACAATTTCTTCCATAATATTATGCAGACTGGATGTAACAGTTCATAAATTTCAACCTTTCGCTGTCCTCAGACCTGCTCATATGTTGTTCTAATAATCTGTAGATCTGCTGACTGTACAGTTTTTTTTTAATATGAAATGTAGTGCCATAATCTGTGTATTATAACTGTACAGGAATAAAGTTATGAAAAGCAGACAAGGTTTGCTCTATAAGCCAAATACTTTTTTTTACAGCATACTTTTTAAATTTTGAATATTTTGGAGTTGGATGATGGAGATAACTTTTCTTTTCTACTCAGTTTGTGTTGGTGGGAAATCTACTAGCTACATCCAACAGCTGGTATATAGCTTGATATCAATGTTCCAGTGAATATTATGAGATTCATATCCCAGCCTATACATTTTATGTTCATTAAACATTTATTTTTTATATGAAAAATGCAGTATAGTAACACATTAAGAACAGCTCAAACATAATTAACAAAACCATGTGAGAATCAAACCATGCACAATGCCATTGAATGATTCCACTGCTGACACTATAGTGTGGTATGAAAGGGGATAAATGGGATATTGCATTCATCCTTTGGATGGGACATCACACAGAGGTCACATCAACTTTACTTTGTGGTAGCTCATCTGGATGTCAAATAGATCGTGCCTCCTTATTTTTGAGAGGGGAAATTATAGTAAAAAATCATAACTGTAGTGCTGCAATGTCCAAAAAGTGCTTGCAGTTTTTACAACAGTTCCCCAATTCATCACATCATACCATTGTATGCTGCATATATGAAAAAACATTTACATTTCACAACAAACCCTGTAAAGCATCCTACCCTTTCATAATGTCATATAAAATTATTCAGTTTAGTCTGCAGCTAACCAAGCAATTTTTGACTAAATATTATTCAGATAACTGCAAAAACAATGTCATTTTAGCTATGTGCATAGGGTAAGTCATGCAGTCAGGTGACAAGACATTCTGTCACATCATCATCCATGTGACTTTAAGAGGAGACAGTGAAACTAGGAAAAGTAGTTTGTGCAAAGATAATCTTAATAAATTATAGCCATGTTCACTGTCAGTATCCTACAAAAAAGTTATTGCAATAAGGCATTTGATTCACCAAAAGTGCAGAGCATGTCTGAGAAGACTTGTCAGTGTTGTATGCTGCCACAGAAGAAAGGTCAGGTACTGTGACTCTGCTAAAATGATCACATTTATGTCTGTACCCCTTAGGTAGGACTCATGTAATATGTTCTCCACTCTGTGTCTGATCATCTTTGCCAATGACTGTGCTTCTCCATTGCTTGTATCGATTAAGAGATGGAGTTTTTCCACGCACCATTGCTGCATAACATTCAAAAATAAGATTAATCCCTTGCTCAACCCCATGTAGCAGTGCTGACATGCTACTGTTGTCTGGTTCAGGGTTATGGGAAAGTCTGCCTAGAATAACCCATCTGTGTTCCACAAATGACAGTCTTGGGATATAAGCAAGACTTCTTGGATAACTTCTTGCCGAATATTCAAGGTCTTTTCAGCAGATTGATGTCCTGAAAGAATGTCATCCCGTTGTTTCCCACAGGGCTTTATACTCTTCGGGAAAAGCTGTGAGATAGGGGTGGGTATAAATTTCAAGGGGTTCTAGGTGGGCTGTTCTGGCAACTGTTTCTGCTGCTGGGGGAGTTATTGTATGACCTACCCTTGTTTCCCTGCCCACTACCCATGCATTTGTCAGCAATGTCTAAGGGCTAGTCAGCTCTGTAGACCATGCCTCCCCACTTTTGAGGAACATCTCCCCCTGGATGGGCTTATTCATCCCTCCCTGCCAGCACTTCAAATACCCAAGCAGCTAATCAAACCGAGTCACCTGAGCAGTAGTTAGGGCTTTATCCCTCTATATCATGACACTGGCCTCAGTGAAAGCAGCCTTTGTAGGTTTTGGGGTGTACTGGTGAGCTTTAATCTTTAGCAGTTACTTCCCACTGACAGTTGCCATTGTGACAGCTCAACCATTTCAATGTCTTGAAAATGTTCACTTGAATTCCCAGTGTAGTTTTTTGTTTTTCACCTTATCTTCATTATGTTCCTATTTCAAAAGATGCCCCTTCACTGCCTGTGTGTCTATACAGTTGTAAATATTCTGCAGTATACCAGGGATACAAGGAGTACATGATTGCAAAGGTGAAGGTGTATCTCTGGCTCGGCACAATACAAGTGTCCAGACAGCAGTTCCAGACATAATTACTGTTGCAGTCTTAGCTTTAACACCTGTGCTGAATTACTGTACCTTGCATCCACCCAGCGTTGTAGTTCTGTCTTCAAACATTATTATGCTTTTGCAGTACTGATAAAAACTGTGACATTTCCCTTTGCTTTCAGTGTTGGCCAACAAAATAAAGATTCAATTAACTGAAGAGCTAAAAATTTGGTCTCTTAATAAACTGCTGTCAACCACTTCATTTGAAAATCTGATAGTCGTGACTGTGGCAAGCAGGCCCACTTTCTTCTATAGATCTTTAGTTTACTTCCTGCAACCATTTTATACAAATTCTAAATAGGAGCTTTACATTTCATCAGTAGTATTTGAACTGACAATTTAATAACAAATAAAACTGATGCAATAAAACATATTACACAGTAGCCCTGACTCCCCATATATATTACAGGGGTAATGTTTTGCTCTGCAAATACACAACAAATTGATAATGAGGCAGGATTATGTGTACAAGGCTTCTTCTACATAAACCTGACTAAATGCCCAGGGCCCAAAAATACAACCAGCTAGCCACCAAAAATTTCACCTCTCAAAAAACATCAAAGAAACATCACCATGGAAAGAACAATGCTCGGAGATGCTTTTTAACCTTTTATTTCATGTTCTGGTACCTCGGCCATTCACCTTCAATGGAACAATTTACTTCAAAAATTCACCCCCTTATATACCAAACACTACAAACAATTACATTCAATTAATTAATCAATTAAACAATCAATTAAATATTTGATAATCACAATTAACTAATTTCCTTAAAGTGCAACCACATAGTGCAAATCCATAGAAGCTCAAAAAGGGAAAACATTATCTATACATCAAATAAAAAATAAGCACATATGATATAACCCTGTACTCTAAATATAAGCTAATAACTCATGTATACATACAAATACATAAAAAATATTTTTTTTTATTTATTTTGTTTAATTTCATAAACAATCTTACCATGATCTTATAAGTTAATGTACTCATGACAAAACTTCATATTAACCTTTTCAATTAATCAAAACCATAATTTATATTATCTTAAACAATTTTAAAATACTGATTTTATCATAATTTAGTTTTAATTTTAATTTTAACTTTAATCTTACTGTGCTTATTCTTTGATCCTACTATCTTAATTTTTACAAAGTTAAATTACTATCTTAATTCATTCCTCTAGGACTTATGATAATTAACCATCATCCTATACTCAGGTTTGTTCAATTCCCTTTTAAAGTGGTTAATTTATCAGATGAATGCTTGACTTTTGAAATGCAAAGTGTGTTATTGAAGGAGGCCACATTTGTACCCACTAGGACTCCCCAGTTAGCGGACATCATAGTTGATGTCAAGAGGTTTGTTCTCAAGTTAAATCTGAAAGCATTTTTTCATGATAAAGAGAAAAAATGTGCTCAGGATGTATGTGATATTTCTGCCAATGATGACTTGTTAAATTTGAGCACTTATGATTATGAGTTGGATATATCGCTTCCAGATGAAAATGGTGAACATGATCATTTTGATTGTGGGGACTTATGTTTGGGTTATGGACTTATTCCTATACCTAACTTCCCTTCTAACAGCACTTTTATGCCTCTGAAATATTGAAATGCCATCAATGTTTTTGAAAATACTGTATGCGCTATAATTGAACATGAATTTTGTAGGTTTTATAAAAAACACAGAGAGTACAATCTTAGTGAAAATGAATTACTAGCACTTAAGGAAC